>NC_083345.1:44558049-44858049 GCF_019175385.1 Lycium barbarum | reverse complement strand
GACAATCTCATAAGGGTTCCAATTAGCACGATAATTAGGCAAATAATCAATTTAAAGTGCATAATTTAAATGAGGTAGAGAATTTGGGCCGACCAAGTCCAAAAGGAAAACATTTATGCAATCAATCTCGTTTTAATTCCACGTATGCTCCATTTTGCTCCGAGTTGGGTCGACTTGATCTAGATACGCTGGGCCCATCAACAGGTTTTGGATGGACAAAGGTACAAACGGATGTGCATGACATTAGTATATATTCATGAATTAAACTAACAAAGGTACAAACGGATGTGCATGACATTAGTCTATATTCATGAATTAAACTAACTATATAAAAAAAAGAAATTATAATAATTATTACACAAGCAATAAATAAATTACAATTTATTTGAACTGGCCATCCAAATAATGCAAAGTAACGGTAAATGATCGAAAATGGTCCAAACGGAAAATAGGACCAAAACAGTAGTAACAACAAACCAAGCATAGTAACAAGAGTGTCAAGCCCAAATGACAGGCCCTTACTCAGGTTTTTTAAGTGCCATGTCGTGATATGCACAATATACAACTAATATACCACCCAATTTTCTTCTCAAATTTTTTAAGTGTCAAGCCGTAGTATACATAGTATACCATGGATATACTAAGATAGAGAGCAAAACCCATGAAAGGCATACCCTCTATACAGTCCAATATACACCATATATCCAACACATATATATTCTCCAATACCAACTTAAATCACACAAGGAACACCAAGTCTACCTAGTGATCCACAACCACCAAAACTTATGTTCTAGCAAGGTTGAATAAACAACTAAAGCCAACATAATTTTAAAACTGATAAACAACAGGCTCAATACATGAATGTCAACTAGCATAGGAAAGGAACCAAGCAATTTCAATACCAAAAAAATAGTGCAAAATCTAAGTTTAAAGCAGTCTTTAGTGCAGAACAATGATATAGAGGGGAATTATCACCTAGGATTATGATTAGCAGAGGATAGATTCAAGCAAAAGTGAGAAAAGAGTGGTTTAGTCTCAATATTC
Organism: Lycium barbarum; assembly: GCF_019175385.1. Lineage (NCBI taxonomy): Eukaryota > Viridiplantae > Streptophyta > Magnoliopsida > Solanales > Solanaceae > Lycium > Lycium barbarum. Next base: position 44,857,002 of record NC_083345.1, on the reverse strand, counting down.
TTCAATTTCAAAATTTCAAGTTATAATCAATCAGATTTTGAAAATTCACTCAGACAGCTGACAAATCAAACTAGTAGTAGGAGACATTTCAATTCTATTATTTTACAAAAATAAGATATCACAGAAGCAAGTTCAAGGTCTAAAGTTATTTTCCAAGTCAATTTTAACCTAACAGGTCTAGATGTCAAGCAACATAAGTCACAGATTTAAAATACTTCCTAGGTTCTCAAAATCTAGCTTAGGTTCAATCATAGGTCACAAAAGTCTCAACTCAACACAAGTATCATCTTACCATATGAATAGCCTTATGGAAGACACTGACAGGGTCTAATAGTTTATACTCAGTCTTGTTCTTAGAACATAAACAAACTAGTCCAATACAACTATAGGAGGAAATAGAGTTTCATTAAGCCATAAAGAGTAGTCATGGCAAGTCACAAATGATAGGAAAAACTCATATGAAAGTAATTATAGATCCCAGAAGGGTCTAAACCATGGCTCGGATAGGTTCATGGCACTGTTCTAAGTTCAAACATGTCTTAGTTCAAATAAAGAAAGCAAGAGTAGGAGTCATACTAGCAAACAACAACAAGCAGTCTATAGTGAGCACAAAACTAAGGACAAAGCACATAAATGGCTAAGTATCCATATGGTGAACAAAGAAAGCTCATGTTAATCTCTTTTAGTTTAGTTTTAGTTTGTTAAAGCATAGAATAGTTCAACAGTAAGCAAGAGACATAGGAGACAATTTTCAAAAATCAGACACATAGAAAGGAAGGGGAAAAGAATCCTAAGCTTATCAATAGATTTAGTTTCATGCTTCCTATACTTAGTCCATTTAGATAACAATGTTAGACCAAGAAAACCAAGCAAACTATGAGCAATGCTACTATCAGATGCAAATCACAAACCAGTCAAGAAAGACAACCTCCCCATACTTCCTATTTATTATTCCTCTTAGAAAAATCCTCAAAAGTAACAGGATCAACATCTATACAATATTCAGACTTCAAATTCCCTAAAAAAAACTAACAAGGCAAGTCACAGGTCTTTAAGGCCCTTATTTTAAACAAATATGCCACTTATTCGTCTTATAATTCAACTAGGTAAGTTCAATGAGCCTTTTTTTAGACTTCTAATGACTGACATGATTCAAAATGGGCAATTCACAGTGTAAGCCAAACAAGTAACAGCCACAAGACAACCCCACTCCTAAATCTTTTAAAGTCATAGAGTCACGAACAAGGAAGTCAAAATACCTTTTAAAGATTCTTGGAACTAGCAGAGTTTCCATATCAGCATTCCAGGTTCAAGTAAACAGTTTTTAAGAAAAAGGGAGGGTCTTCAACATACCAGTTTTTGAAAGAAGGTTTGAAACCATTTTTACAAGTTTATGTGACAAATAGGAAGAGCAACAGTCTCAGATTATGAAGATGAGCTCAACATAAGCATGACAAGCAAAGGTTCAGATCAAATTCAAACAAATAAGGCAACACAGAATCTCAAACAAGAAATAATTCCAGGTTTTGAGATCATTTTCAAGTTCACAAAAACCTTTAGAGGGTACTCTAAGATCAAACATATATCAGGTTCCCAACTCTGGTTTCAAAAGCAACAATAAACTTACATAATACAACAGACCTAGGTAACTGGCCAACAGGAAGGGAGTAGACTTGTAATCACAAAAGAGATCCATACACAATAGTTAAGCAAAAACAGCCTCTTTCTTTCCTTTTATAACAGATTATAGGTAAAACATTGGCAATACACTCAAATTCAAAAAGTGAGTTTTAAGACTTCACAGACTCCACTACCACAAAATTTCAGAGCCTTACCCTACCCTGTAGGAATACTCAACCAATTTTAGTGGATTATATGACTCATTTTTTCCTTCTTTCAAAACAGTAGTGATACTTAAGCAATTTTTCAGAATTTCAAATTATAAATCAACTTCCAAACATGGCCTAAAGCCATCTCCACAAAGAAACTGTAAGTTCACTAGCCATAAATCAAGTTGTAAAAGGACTTAGGACTAGCTTTTGTATCATAGATAGTGAGGGATGACAAGACATGATCATTAGATTCATAGTAAACTCAAAGTGCCCAGTGTTACAGGGTACAACTTTGCCATGGCCACCTTAAGTCTCTATATCTTAGGTTCATTAAGAGGTCATAGAAACTTAGTTTATCACAAAATTGCCTTAACATACAAGCAGTCCTACAAAGGACATTATGACAGGGCCTTAAGCTATTATCCTCAACCCTTTGCTTTTAGATTTGAACAACTCAGGTTCAATCACAAATACAGGAATCATAAATAGAGTTCAACTAATGATGTGAGTCAAACCAGAACCAGAAAATACACAAGAGTAAGAAGGAATATAAGACTATCTTTAGGAATAAACATGAGGCAAGTAGGGCCAAAGTAAGTCACAATTGATGATAAGTTCACATTGAAAACAATTATGTGTTCAAAAGGAGGTTCATGTCACTGCCCTAGGCCGCAAAGTGATACACTCAAGAGTATTACAGTCAACAGGATACTATATGCAAGTTGCAAGGTCAGTTATAAGAAAAGAAGGCAGGAAAGTCATGAACCATCACTAACGCTTAGTCTCCAGAATGAGTGTCAACATGATATGGCAAATAAGGAGGATACTTACAACTTATCTGGTGAAGGCATTCTCATGGGAACATATCAGCAATGGCTCAGGTGGAAGGTTAATACACACACAAGACCAAAGATATTTAAATCCTTCTAATAAACTAGTTAGACAAATTAGAGACCTAACTAGTTCTTGCTTTTAAACAAATTCTTCTTTTTGGAGTCTCCAGTTTACATGTAACTGTTCTAGTGTCCCTCAAACAAGTATGCCAAATCATTTTCCAAACTTTCAGATGTCATACTGTAACGACCCTTCCGGTTGTTATGGAAATTAGGACTCCATTGGGAATTTTGAGGCCGTGAGTCTTTTTGTATGTGTGCATGTTTCGTTTTGTGTTTTAAGGCCTTGGATGAAATGTGGGGTGATAGGGTGACACATTGGATAGAAAACGACCTCACTGCCCAAAATGGACCACAACAGCGGTGGGATTACCGCTGCGGCGGTACCATTGTAGCGGTGCCTTGACCGCTTCTAGCGGCCAACCATTTCGTTAGTGGCCGTTGTGGCGGAAGGTGGACCGCTATGGCGGTACAGCTATAGCGGTGAAACGACCGCCAAAGCAGTCAGACGATAAAGTTGGGGACCGCTATAGCGGGACCGTTGCAGCGGCGTAGCGACCGCCCAGCGGTCGACGGGAGGCAGAATGCGGGTTTTAAATGCCTTAGTTTTATTTTCTCATTCATAACACCCCAACACACTTCCCAACAAACACTTAGAGAGAATTTTCAAGCTAGGGCAAGACAATCTTTTGAGGTAAGTTCCATTGCTTCCATTCTATCATTCCTTTCCCCTTCATGATTATAATCATCCTCATGGGTCTTTAATGGTGAAATTGAATTAGAAACCCTAGAGTATTAATGAAACTTTTAAACTTGTTGGGTTATGATTATTATCGCTTAGTTATCATCTAAATGCGTTGGTTAGTTGCTATTTGTCATAAATTAATCATTTATAGACATAAACTAAGTGATTGGAGACCTAGGATTCTATAAAAATGGTGTGTTGCCATAGAAAACTACTTGTAATGGGAATATTGATAGAATGTGGTTATAAACTGATGATTAATGCTTGCTAAGGGTCTAAATAGGTTGTTTATCACCTAGAAAATCATCCAACTCTTGAAATGGGGTAAGGGAAGGGTATTTTGCATTGGACCTTGTGATTGAGTATTATTACTCATTGAGTCCTCTATTTCTAGACTTTGAGCGTTCTGAGGCTTTGAGGAAAGGAAAGGCTGTAGCAGAGTGACTTTCATTATTCCAGCTCTGCTTTGAGGTAGGTTACGGTTTACTTGAGTTAGACTTTGGTTAGTTGAATGTATGTTTGTGATTTCATTAGGAGAAAGCATGTCTAGTATTCATTACATGATATTGTATGGTTGATCTCCTATGTGTTGTGATTGAATGTTGTGTAGGCTTCATGCCATTATTTCTGTGTGATTCAATCTGCAGTGGTTGTATTTTAATGAGAACTTAATATAGTCTTCTCGAGGGTAGTATGACATGAAATGATGATGTGAATATGGATATTGAGGAGGCAAGAAACATTGTTCTGTAAAAGGTATGACAAGGTACATATGCGACCTATATTATGGGCTCGTGGTTCGAGGTTAGTTTCAAAAATGAGGGGTTTATTGTTATATCCCGTGTCCGAGGTTCGTTCCGGAGCAGAGGTTATGCTCTGGTCTGAGGAGTGTTCCAAAATGAGTGGTACATGGACACCATGGGTCCCCTGCAGGTCATGACTACTGAGCTATGACATCAAATAGCATGTGTGTACAGCGAGTGGGGGTATAGTGTGCTTTTATCTCCGTTGTAGTTAACGTGTTGTGATTTTTGGCAGTTCGGTGAATTGTGGTATTCTTCTGTGGTTGACTTGTTGTGATGTATTGATATTCGTGTATGATTGACTGGCTTGTTTATTCTAGTGATTTCATATGATATGTATGATACTAATCTCAGTCGGCCTATGATGCCTACTGGTACATAGTGTTTGTACTGATACTACCTTCCTGCATTCTTTGAGTGCAAATTTTGATATAGAGACCCCATCTAATACCTCTCCCACTCCGCCTAACTTAGAAGAACAAGAGGGAGCTTCAGCTCCAGCTCCTATGCCTCCAGTTCCTCCCCTGGCTACTTCAGGTCAATAGATGACCGAGGCTATTCATCTATTGACATAGTTAGTTGCCGCCCAGGCACAGCGGCAGAGTTCGGGTCCAAGTGACAGGGCAATTAGTACTAGAGTCCGTGATTTCATGAGTTTGAATCCTCTAGAGTTTTTCGGGTCAAAGCTGGGTGAAGACCCACAAGGATTTATTGATGAAATGTTGAGGACATTGAAGATTATTCATGCCTCCGAGACTGAATCTGTGGATTTAGCATCTTATAGACTCCGAGATGTGGTGGCACTTTGGTATAACAATTGGATATCCTCAAGGAAAGAGAGTGCACCTCCTCCAGTTTGGCAAGAATTTGTAAATGCCTTTATCCGCCACTATTTGCCACCTGACGTCCGCCGAGCTAGAGCAGATAGATTCTTAAATTTGAAACAAAGGAAATACGAGTGCCCGAGAGTATAGCCTTCAGTTTAATTCATTTGCTAGATATGCCCCGACTATGGTAGCCGACATGGGGGATAGAGTGCATAGATTTGTAAGTGGCTTAGGGCCACACTTGTTCAAGGATTACTTGACGACTTCATTGCAAGATGGGATGGATATTTCCAGCATTCAGGCCCATGCCCAGAACTTAGAAGGGCAACAACATTCACAAAGGGGTGAGCGTGATATTGATAGAGGGCAAAGCAAGAAGGCCAGATCTATGGGTGCAGGCAGTGATTTTAGAGGGGGATCAAGGCAGACATATCCTAGACACGCAGGCTAGTCGGCGTGCACCTCCACGATTTGCAGGTAGGAGATTTGACCGCTACATTCCTTCAGGACAGGGTCAGAGTTTGAGAGCTTCAGGTTCCAGTTTGGGGGTGATTATAGCCAGAGGAGACCACCAGTACCGCGATGTAGCCAGTGCGGTAGATTACATTCCGGACAGTGTCACCGAGGTTCAGATGCTTGCTATGCCTGTGTCCAGGTTAGGCACATGATGCGAGATTTCCCGTCGATGAGTGGTAGAGTTGGGGTTCAGCCCACAGGATCAGCGGCTGGTTCTTCTTCTGTGCGCCCGACAGCGCAGACTCCCCAGATTCCAGCAGGTCGAGGTAGAGGCAGAGGGGGAGCATCTACTTCAGGTGCCACTCAGCCCCGTATCTATGCTTTAGCTGGACGACAGGATCTTGAGTCCTCCCCGGATGTGGTTACAGGTATATTATCCGTATTTTCCCATGACGTATATGCACTGAAAGATCCGGGTTCTACACTATCTTATATTACTCCGTATATCGCCGGTCGTATTGGGGTGAAACCCGAGCCAGTTAGACCTTTCGAGGTATCTACTCCGGTTGGTGATCCCGTGATAGCTATATAAGTATACAAAGGTTGTGTAATTGTGATATGTGACCGCCAGACTAAAGTTGATTTAGTTGAGCTAGAAATGTTAGATTTCGATGTGATTATGGGTATGGATTGGTTGGCCTCATGTTATGCTAATGTTGATTGCCGAATGAAAGTGGTTCGATTTCAATTTTCGGGAGAGCCCGTGCTTGAATGGAAGGGTAACACAGCATCTCCGAGATGTAGGTTTATTTACTACCTTAAGGCAAGGAAGATGATAGCAAAAGGATACATCTATCACTTAGTTCGAGTTCATGACACCGAAGCAAAGCCGCCAACTTTCCAATCCGTTCCGGTGGTGAATGAATTTCCGGATATTTTTCCAGATGAACTCCCAGGTCTTCCTCCAGAAAGAGAGATTGATTTTGCTATTGATGTGTTGCCAGACACCAAGCTTATGTCTATTCCTCCTTATCGAATGGCTCCTGCAGAATTGAAAGAGTTAAAGGGACAATTGGAGGATTTGCTTGAAAAAGGATTCGTTAGGCCCAGTTCATCACCTTGGAGAGCACCAGTCCTATTTGTGAGGAAGAAAGATGGTTCTTTACGGATGTGTATTGATTACAGGTAGTTGAATAGGGTGACGATAAAGAATAAATATCCTCTTCCGAGAATTGATGATATGTTTGATCAATTACAGGGTGCCAAGTGGTTTTCCAAAATAGATCTGAGGTCAAGTTATCATCAAGTGAAAGTTAAAGAAGAAGATATTCTCAAAACAACTTTCAGAACGAGATATGGCCATTATGAATTTCGAGTGATGTCATTTGGGTTAACTAATGCCCCAGCAGTGTTTATGAATTTGATGAATAATGTATTTAGGCCTCTTTTGGATCTATTCGTAATAGTGTTCATTAATGATATTCTGGTATACTCTCGCACAGAATCCGAACATGCAGACCATTTACGTATTGTTCTTGGAATTCTTCGGACTCGAGAATTGTATGCAAAAATTTCAAAGTGTGAGTTTTGGCTGAATTCCGTGACATTTTTGGGCCATGTTATTTCAGATGTGGCATTCGAGTTGATACTCAGAAAATTGAAGCTGTGAAGACTTGGCCAAGGCCTACAACGCCTACAGAAGTCCGTAGTTTTCTGGGATTGGCAGGTTATTATAGGAGATTCGTAGAAGGATTTTCCTTTATTTCAGCCCCATTGACGAAACTAACTCAGAAGTCAGCTAAATTTCAGTGGAATGATGCTTGCGAATGCAGCTTCCAAGAGTTAAAGGACAGATTGACTTCAGCTCTAGTCTTGACGCTACCAGAAGGGCCAGATGGTTATGTTGTATATTGTGATGCTTCTGGCGTTTGGCTAGGATATGTATTAATGCAGCACGGTAAAGTCATTGCTTATGCTTCGAGACAGTTGCAGAAACATGAAAAGAACTACCCCACTCATGATCTTGAATTAGCTGCAGTTATCCATGCACTAAAGATGTGGAGACATTACTTGTATGGTGTTCACATTGATATTTACACAGATCACAAGAGTCTTCAATATATTTTCAAACAGGAGTTAAATCTGCGATAGAGGCGGTGGTTAGAATTATTGAAACACTATGATGTGAGTATTTTATACCACCTCGGAAAGGCAAATGTAGTAACTGATGCGCTTAGCCGTAGATCAATGGGCAGCCTATGTGAAGTTCCTCCGGAGAAGAAATAATTAATTCATGAGCTCCACCAACTAGCTAATCTTGGAGTTCGTCTAATGGATTCAGGCGGTGCAGGAATTGATATCAATAATCCAACTGTTTCATCCTTGGATATGGAGGTGAAAGAGCGTCAATATGAAGATCCTCAGTTGAGCTTTTATAGAGACACATTTCATGAAAAAGAGAAGTCTCCATTTAAAACTTCTATAGATGGAGTTCTTAGATACCGAGGCAGGCTATGTGTCCTGAATGTTGCAGAATTACGTCGTCAAATTCTAGAAGAAGCTCATTATTCTCGGCATTCTATTCATCCGGGTGCAACAAAAATGTATCATGATCTCAAGTTAATGTATTGGTGGGATGGAATGAAGAAAGACATAGCAGAATTTGTAGCTCAATGTCCAAACTGTCAACAAGTGAAAGTCGAGCATCAAAGGCCAGGAGGATTATTGCAAGTAATGGAAATCCCTACTTGGAAGTGGGAAGTGATCAACATGGATTTCATTGTGGGATTACCCCGCTCCCGAAGCAAACATAATTCCATATGGGTGATCATGGACAGACTCACGAAAGCAGCTCATTTTCTCCCAGTCAGAATCACGTACTCAGCAGAAGATTATGCAAGGTTGTACCTTAAGGATATTGTGAAACTTCATGGTGTCCCGGTGTCCATTATTACAGATAGAGGATCACAATTTACAGCTAAGTTCAGGAAATCCTTCTAAGAAGGTTTGGGTACTCAAGTAAAGCTTAGCACGACATTTCACCCACAAACTGATAGGCAAGCCGAATGCACTATTCAGACTTTGGAGGATATGCTAAGAGCATGTGTACTAGATTTCGGTGGTGGTTGGGATGACCACTTACCCTTTATTGAGTTTGCATACAACAACAGCTACCATTCCAGTATTCAAATGGCACCGTATGAAGCTTTATTTGGAAGGAAGTGTAGATCCCCAATTGGGTGGTTCAAACTCGGGGAGACACCGTTAATAGGCTCAGAATTGATTCAACAAGTAGTGGGAAAGGTCAAGGTCATCCGAGACCCGTTGTTGACAGCCAAAGTCGCCAGAAATCTTATGCGGACAACCGACGAGACTTAGAATTTCAAGTCGATGATTGGGTATTCTTAAAGGTGTCGCCAATGAAAGGAGTGATGAGATTTGGTAAGAAAGGGAAGTTGAGTCCTCGATACATTGGACCTTATAAATTGACCGCAATGTGGGACAAGTAGCTTATGAATTGGACTTACCCTCGGAACTTGAATCAGTCCATCTGGTTTTCCATGTCTCAATGCTTCGTAAGTGTGTTGGATATCCCACTAGAATTGTGCCAGTAGATGATGTTCAAGTGACAGAAAGGTTGACCTATGAAGAGATACCTATGGCCATACCAGATAGGCAAGTGCGAAAGCTTAGAAATAAAGAAGTAGCCTCAATTAAGGTCTTATGGAAAAATAACAACCGAGAAGAAATGACTTGGGAAGTAGAAGAGAATATGAAATCCAAGTACCCGCACTTATTCCAACTCCCGGAAGAGATCCAAGATGGAACGTTAAGATTATGAGGTATGTATGTTCTTTTTTTATGCTTTTGGGTCGTGTGCGGCCAAACTTTATTGCTATTATGTTGTGGCCGTGTGAGGCATTATTATTATAGGTTGTTGTGACAGGATGGTAGTGCCATATTACAAGGGAAACTCTGGCGAATTTTTCGTAGAATTCCCGTGTGCTTAACATTCGAGGACGAATGTTCCAAAAAGGGGGGAAGAATGTTACACCTCGAAAAAAATTTCGCTGACACACAGTGAATATACTAATGGAGGGCACGAAGTATACGATGTTTCAATAAGTAAGAAATAGCATTTGATGATCCTAATAGAGATTTCGAAGACATTCGAGGTAAGAGAAGAAAGTTGGCCAAGAAAGGCAAGGTATACATTATGTATCGGATAAGATTTACAAGTAACAAGTTAATGGTGACTTAATGATGTCTTAAGGAAGAGTTATAACGATCCTTATATTGGTAATGAAGTGTTAAAATATAAAAAAGTGTCAAGAAGGTTCCATAAGGATTGGAGATCGAACGAACGACAGAAATCATTTCAGGGAAAATGGGGTTATACAACCAAACTATACGGTCCGTAGAAGGGTCCGTATAACAGCCAGTAGAAATGTTTTTTCTTTGATGGTGAAGTACGGTCACTTATACGAACCGCATAATGTTGTACGGACCGTATAAGTGTCCATGGAAGTCCCAGCGGGCTGAATTAAGTCCAAGTGTAAAGTGATGTTCCCACTTCATTATTTTCATTTCCCACTCTTCTCCATCTCTCTCAAAGCTTCTAGAGTGCTCTACATATTTCATCAACACTAAATCAAGACTAATCAAAGATCAACTTCATCAAACCAAGGAAATCAAGTGTGAGAAACTCATTAGAGTTCATCCAAGTCAAGAAATCTCATTGTAAGTGAACTAGGGTTTTGGCTCAAGTGACGTATTTCCACTCAAGGCTCATTCCCACACTATCTAAGGTGAGTTTATGATCATTCCATGTTGTTTAAGGTATTGAGAGGTTGAAAGACTTGGATTGTAGAAGGAGATAGAAAATGGGCCATAAATGTGAGAATAGTGACATCTTTGAGTGGTAGCTTAGAATGAATCATGATTCTTGATATGTTGTTATTATGATTATGCTATAAATGATATTAAGAACATGGGATAAATATTATATGTGAGAGGACGTACTAGTGTACTATGACCATGATTATGGATTAATTGAAGTGAAATTGTGAAATGTGGATAATGTAGCTGAATGAAGATTGTTGGTTATTATATTGTGAATGTATTATAGACTTTTAGGAGTTGATATATGAGATGGAAAATTTTATATAAACAAAGGAAATGCTGCCCAATTTTCTCTAGCTATAGTGAGCATGTTCATGTGAACGATTAGCTAACGTTAATGCAAACTCTTTTGAAGGTAGAAACGTGAGCGTTGAAGGAGAACGATCAAGCGATAGAATAGCTAAACGAAAAGGTATGTAAGGCTAGTCCTTTCCTTCTAAGGCATGACTCCCATGACATGAATTCTTCTATTTCCCCATGACTTTCTTACATCCCAGAAGTTATGAGTCTATGATTATAAGGAGCTTCACATGAGATAGAGAAACGAGATATGTTAAGAGCATGATAGTGATGAGTTAAGTCTGAAAATCCTAAAGCTAATGATTTTAACTATGATCCATTGATTGTTGATTATTGTATACACTCGCCTTATAAGCTAATTCCTTCAATAATGGAATCGGGGGTTCACGACCTTATGTCACCCCAATGAAGTATAGTCATCTTTGAGTTCCTATGCATGCATTATAATGAGTACATGATGATGATATTACACCGCGCCTATATGGCCAGGCAGACACCACTAAGGCGGGCAGCATATACACCAGGCCTAGACACGGGCTAATGATGATCACACCGTACCTATATGGTCGGGCAGCTTATACATACATACATATATATATATATATATATATATATATATATATATATATATATATATATATATATATATATATATATATATATATATATATATATATATATGCATACATAATGTGATGATGATGTGTATGAAGTAAGTCAGCATGCATTCTTTTCTATTAAAACTGACAGTCAGTCCCAGGTTATTTTTTATTTGATATCCCTATATTTCATTGATGTATTATTATTATTGTTTATGCATTACATACTCAGTACAATGCTGGTACTGACGTCCACTTTCTTTGGACGCTGTGTTCATGCCCACAGGTAGACAGCGAGGTGATCCAGATTCATTGGGGCGATCAACAGACTTGAGAGCACTCCATTGTCCCGGAGGTGCCATTGCTTATGATTTTGTGTATATATATATTTTGGGCACGACGGGGTCCTGTCCCGTCCATATGTCTAGAACTCTAGTAGAGGCTCATACATACGTATGTGTGGATATATGGTCTCACGATTTCCTCATTGAATATATATTATTTTCGTAGCCGAAGGGCTTATGTATATAGGTAAATATGTCTCAAAATGGAAATGGTTTTCCTATGATTTTGAGTATGAGAATAACAAATGAACGCAGGATGAGTATGATGAGTAACAGATGAGCGGTGCTCGGTGGTTAGCCCCGGATACCCGTCATGGCCCCTAGTTGGGTCGTGACATGAATAAGGGTATTAGCATAATATTTTGATCTTTCAAAGTTATTTTCTCCATCTTGAGTAGTCCTAGGAGATCATGCAAGTTAACATACAAGGCAGATTCAAAAAAAAGAACAGAGGTATAAATGAACAAGTTATTTTTTAAAAAGGGAATAAAGCCTTAACTTCAATCTTTTGAAGCCAGTTTTATTTGATGATCACTTAAGCATCTCAGAGATGCTCCTATCACTTTCAAGTTACCATTTTGACTAGGACTTAGCTAATGATTAATGCACACAAGAAAACGGCTTACTTTAGAGCTTTAAGCAGTTTTAGACAATAAGCATACGACAGTCACCCACAAAAACTAACCAGGTAATCCATACTCTATTAAGAACCATCCAACAACTAGAAAGCAAACTAGGCAACCATGACAGGACCAAAAGATATTCAGGAAACACAGAAAATAGCAACTGAACTTCCAGCCTTTTAAGACTAACATGTGAGGCAATAAACAAGGTCCAAAGTGAACACATAACTCATTTTTTAGCTTAGCAAACCTTAATATTCAATAGTTAATTGTTACAGAATCTTTCTTTTCCCTTTTTAAACTTCATTACACCCATATTACATCATGGCAGCCTTAAAATTTCAATGAAACAGTAACTAAACAAGACTTGTACCAATAGGTTCAAAATCACACACAAATAGATACAAACACTAAGTTCTATAAATGGAATTCTTAAGATGACTTTAGAATAACATATAGGCAGAAAGCAGCAATCAAATTGAAACAATAAATATGGAAAAAGCTAGAGTAGGATAGTACCTTTCTATGGGACAACCAAAAGATCAAAGCAATAGGGATCAGATCACAACTTCAGCACCAACACTAAAGCCCTTAGAAATCAACCTTTTCTTTGTCAACTTTTCTTTTACTAGTATATCTAGAGTAGTCTAAATAGGATATATATTTTGTAGTGTTGTTGTATATCTAGTAGTGATATAATATAGTATATAGGCTATGTATATGGGTGGTATATTTATTGAATATATTTGATGATAAGAGGGATTTTGTTTTTATTTCGGAATTTCTCAAACAAGACTCCCAAAAAAAGAAGAAGACCCTTTCTCCTGGTTACTTCTCTCTATTTATAGGAATAGAAATAGGTCTAAGGAAAAAAAATGGAAAGGAATGCCAACTCACCACCAAATTTCCCCAAATTTGAAACCGTCGTTTAAATTTCAAAAAATCCAGTAAAATTCCAACAACATTATAGCTAATTTTCGTACTAATTCGTACCTCAACCAACCAGAATTTTATATATCACACAAAATAATGAACTTATATCCTAAAATCAAAAAATAAAATCCAACAAATCAGCAAAATACTAGGATAGCAATTATCAATTTTTACATAATAATAATTAAACGTCATTTTTTGCAATTTTCTCGGGATTTTAATTTTTAAAATTTTTAAGGGCATCCTTACTCCGTCTTGGACTCAAGAAATTTGAAAAATTAAAATACGCATTTTATGAGGTGAAAATTAGGTGTCAACAATTGTCCCTTCGAAGTTCAAGGATGACAAGGCCATCCTTGAGCTACGAATTTGACAAACCTATTTTTTATCGAATAACAGAAATTACAGCTCTTCTTGCGTGAAATTTTGGAAGTATGACCAGACCCCGGTTTATGGGCTTCTTACATATCTCAGGCTAAATGAGAATTCAGGCTGTTTGTAGTTCTGACTCGATGAGGACTATGAAATAAAGAGTTTTCTTTAAACTATCCCGAGGTGTCCCGAGATAATTATAGGAATATGGCCGAGCCTCAAATTTTGAGTAGCCTACATATCCCTGGCTTTGGGAATCGGGCCAATTGTAGTTCGACTCGATAGCCCGAAAAGGAATATCACTTTATGTGGGACCCCCTTTGGCTATTTCCGGTTGAAAATCCTAACCGGAGGTGGTTTTTGGAAAGGACATATTAGTGTTGATGTTTGAAGTGATCTCCAATCCCATGTGTAGAAATCTTGACTCTCGTACACGGTTTTTGACCGGTTTCCCAAGACAAGTTTCACGTTTGTTCCGCATGTCTTGAGTCTGGCTCTTGTGCTCCTATCCTGGCAGCTTTCGGCCATTCCCCAAATGCTGAGTCCTGTGTGTTAGTTTCTAAAAAACATTGATTTTACTGCAATCATACCTGAATGGCATCTCGTCATTTTGTTGACATCGAACTTGTCTTCCAATATTATGTCTGCCTTTTTGCGAATGCTCGTCCGTCTTCTTTCTTTTCTCCTGTAAGTGGGTGTTTTTTGTGTATTTTTTGAGAAGACAATCTACTCTAGATAATAATCACGATACTTTGACCGGCTCTTTTTTCGTCATTTTCAGATGTTTTCATCGTTCCATGATAACTTTCATTGGGATCTGGGTTGAGCTATACCGCATTTCTGCGAACCTACACACCCTAGTCCGATTTTTGTAAGCAGGGTGTTACTAATGAAAATCGTGTTTACAAGTGCAAGGTCATTTTTTTTCTTATGACATCTGCCACCCCTGAAAATTTGGACTGATATCATTTTCACATATTGTGGCGACTGTCGCCAATCTGGTGTCTACTTCTTTGTTATCCTCATGTGAAGCTTGCGGTATACCAATTCGGGGCCACATCACTTATAGTAAAAAATAGCCAAATGTAGACTGCACATCAGAGTGCAGTATCATATTCCTTTCAAGATGACTACTAAACTCTATATCCAGAATTAAAACATTTAGTAAAATTTTTCAAGTTAACTGCTGCATATTCAAGTGTGGAACCTTTTCTCATGACTACCACTATCCCTGAACCATGATTACGTTAACTTGAAATGGACTGCAATAGCGACTGCAAATCTTAATGTAGGAATCACATTCGTATTTCAACGAATGCGGACATCAACCTCGGAATTATGCTACCTATTTTTGGCCATATATATAGATGACGACTCAGCCCCTTTGGCACGTAGTCGTTTAATCCATATCGTCATTTTGAGGAATGAAGCTTACCTTGGTGGCAAGACTTACACTTTCCTTTTTTGACTCCGGGGAAGAATACCCGCCCGTCGACAGGGTTCACATCTTCCAAAAGGACTAGACTTGATTGTGAATACGGTATTTCGATACCGATATCAATGCGTCATTTTAAATCTTTAGATTTTTGGACGTCCACTCAGCCAATATATCAAGGCAAGCCATGCGACGTCTAGGCCGGGGTCTCAATACCTTGACATAATATTGTTTAGTGGAGACCCAGCTTTTGGTACTGTGATTATATCTTTCAGTAGTCTTCAAAGTTTTTCTGTTTGTAAACATCTTCGTGCTCCGCAAAATGAACAAACTTATCAGTGCAAAGAAAACTTTACTTGGGGAGGGCTTCATTACCCTTTCGTACACTCTTTTAAGCCGCTATTCCTTGACGCTTCTTCTTCACTTGGCTTGTTGCCATTACCTTGTTTTAAACATTCTAGCAAACGAGTTAGTGTAAAACATCCATGCTTGCTTGTTCCTGCATCCACGGAAAAATTTGTCAGCTTCCTATATGGTCGACCTCTTTTCCTGCGTATGGACTTCTTCCATTCATATCTCGTCAGAAAAGGATGCTCATTTTCCTTAAAATCTTTTATTTTTCTAGCAGAGCTGAAACGGTTTTTGGCGATGATTTTGGAAAATATATGCATATTTTTGTGCATTATATACGTTTTGAAAATAATATTTTACATACCCCCTTTTAATGTCATGACATTGGTTACTCAAACAAGGTCTTCCGTCTCTTTCCTCCTTTTTGATCTTGACTTGTGAAATTTTCGAATCCCTTTCGAAAATTTTGCCCCAGTTCGTCTACATCTTTATACTAATTTTGAATTTCGCCGTGTCGAAGGTATTTTAGAGATCCTCTCAAAAATTTTGCCCCAGTGTACAAGTTTTAATCAGTTCGTTCCTTTGGGCTGATATGCTTAAAGAATTTTTAAGGTCCTCTTGAAAATTCTGCCCCAGTTTCCTTATGGGGTTACTTTCATCTTTCTCTTGCTAAAATAATTCTGAGGTTTTCTAAGGTTTTTTGGGAATTTTGTTTGGAATGACCGAGCTCGGGAGAGCGCCTACGTATCCCATTTCAGGAATCAGGTCGAAACATAGTTAAAGGTAAACATATTGGATTTTTTTTTTGTGAGGCCGAACTCAAAAGAGCGCTTACGTATCCCAAATGGGAATCAGGTCATAACTTAGTTCAAAATACATAATTTTGGGATTTTTTGGTTAAAGCGCCCGAACTTGGAAAAGCGCCTATGTATCCTGTTATAAGTATTGGGAATCAGGTCATTGCGTAGTTCGTACATGATTTTGGATTTGGTTTTTTCTAAAAAAAACACCAAATTACAAGCAAAGGAAATGCAATTAAAGTAACATAAATTGTAGAAACGCTGAATCTCCGTAGTCGTCTTATTCTTCACATGTAACATCTCTTGATGGCATCCAAATTTATTGCTTTTGGACACTCATGACCATCCATCTCAGCAAGCACCACGGCTCCTCCCGATAGTACTCTTCGCACAATATAGGGCCCTTGCCAGTTTGATGCAAACTTTCCTTTGTATTCTTCTTGGTTTGGGAATATTCGTTTGAGCACCAATTGCCTAATTTGAAACTCCCTGGTTCTTACATGCTTGTTGAAAGCTCGCGCCATTCTTTGTTAGTACAATTGACCATGACAAACAGCAATCATTCGCTTTTCATCTATCAAAGCAAGTTGCCCATACCTCTTGCAGATCCATTCTGCATCGTCCAACTCAGCTTCTTGTATTATTCGAAGTGAAGGAATTTCTAATTCAGCTGGTATTACTACTTCAGTGACATACACCAACAGGTATGGAGTGGTCCTAGTTAAAGTTCTGGCAGTAGTACAGTATCCCAGTAATCATTTTTTTGAGGATCATCTTGATGTTTTTGTTAGCGGCTTCCACAGCCCTATTCATTTGTGGCCGGTATGCGGTTGAATTTCGGTGAGTGATTCGGAACTGTGCACACATATCTTTCATTAAGTAGATATTCAGATTAGCCCTATTATCTGTTATGATTGATTCTGGGATACCAAATGGGCATATGATGTTATTGCGCACAAAGTCTGTGACCACTTTCTTTGTTACCGATGAATAAGATGTTGCTTCCACCCACTTGGTCAAGTAGTCTATGGCGATCAAAATAAAGCGATGTTTGTTTGATGCAGCTAGCTCAATTGGCCCTATGACATCCATGCCCTAAGCGGCGAATGGCCAAGGTGACGTCATAGCATTAAGTTCTGTCTGAGGGACCTTTATCAAGTCTCCGTGAATCTGACACTTGTGGCATTTCTGGACGAATTTGCTACAGTCATTCTCCATGCTCATCCACTAATAACCTGTTCTCAAGATTTTCTTAGCTAGCACGAACCCATTCATGTGAGTCCAGGTTCCGGCATGTACTTCTTCAATCAATCTTGTGGCTTCAACAAAGTCAACACATCTAAGAAATCCCAAATCCGGAGCTCTTTTGTACAGGACGTTCTTGTTGAGGAAGAAACCATTTGCTAGCTTCCTGAGAGTTCTCTTTTGATTTAAGGTGATACCTTCAGGATATTCTCCTTTCTCCAAGAACATTTTAATGTCAACGTACCAAGGGTCTCCATCAGTCTCTGCCTCTACAAAAGCACAGTGGGCTGGTTGATCTTTGATCTCAATTTTGATAGGATCAATGTATCTACTGTCGGGATGCTGAATCATGGATGCTATTGTTGCCAATGCATCAGCAAACTCATTCTGGGTTCTTGGGATCTGTTTGAACTTGACTTCTTGAAACCGATCTGCCAGTCTTTGCACAAGTCCAACATACGGTATGATCTTTTCATTTTTGGTGGCCCACTCTCCTCGAACCTGATGGATTAGCAAATCCGAGTCGCTGATTACCTGAAGTTCTTTCACATCCATGTCGAGGGCTAAACGTAGACCCAAGATACATGCTTCGTATTCAACCCTATTGTTGGTGCAACTGAAGCTCAACTTGGCTGCCACCGGATAATATTGGCCCGAATCTGAAACCAAGACGGCTCCGATTCCTGATCCTTTAAATTTGACCGCTCATTAAAGTATACTTTCCATCCTGACTCATCTTCACTTTCTTCGCCTTCAATTGTCATTATTTCTTCATCGGGGAAGTAAGTCCACAAGGGTACAGGATTGTCATCTATTGGACTTCCCACCAGTAAATCTGCATGTGCTTGCCCTTTAACTGCTTTTTGTGCAACTTATTGAATGTCGAACTCAGTTAATAGTATTTGCCAATTGGCCAACTTCCCTATGGGCATAGGCTGGCGAAAGATCTACCTTAGTGGATCTATTCTTAAGATCAAATGGGTCGTGTATGCAGCCATATAATGTCTCAACATTTGAGATACCCAGGTTAGAGCGCAACACGTCTTTTACAACAAGGAATACCTAGATTCGCAGGGTGTGAACTTCTTATCGATGTAATAGATGGCTCTCTCTTTCTTGCCTGTTTCGTCATTTCGTTCCAACATGCACCCAAAAACATTTTCTGATACTGATATGTATTGCAGCAAAGGACTTCCCGGCCTTCCGGAATCGAAACAGGCGGATTCGACAGATACCTCTTGATTGTGTCAAAGGATTTCTGACAGTCTTCTGTCCATTTAGTTGGAGCATCTTTCTTGAGGAGCTTGAGGATTGGCTCTATCATCACTATAGACTGGGCCATGAAGCATCCAATGTAATTCAACCTTCCTAAGAAACTCATCACCTCCTTCTTTGTTCTTAGCGGTGGTAGTTCTTGGATTGCTTTAATCTTGGTGGGATCCAATTCGATACCACGACGACTGATTATGAATCCTAGTAATCTTCCAGCAGGCACTCCAAATGCGCATTTTGTAGGATTCAACTTCAAATTGTACTTGTAGAGTCTGTCAAAGAATCTTCTTAAATGTTCAAGGTGGTCCTTACCCACTCAGGATTTGATAACGACATCATCCACATACACCTCGATCTCTCTATGCATCATATCATGAAAGATGGCGGTCATCGCCCTCATGTAAGTGGCGCTGGTATTCTTGAGTCCAAAAGGAATTACCTAGTAATGATACACTCCCCATGGTGTGATGAATGTCATCTTTTGAGCATCTTCTTCATCCATCAGTATCTGATGATAGGCCGCTAACATTCCACAAAAGATTGCACCTCATGCTTGGCACAGTTATCAATGAGTATGTGAATACTCGGGAATGGGAAAGTATCCTTCGGGCTAGCACGGTTGAGATCACGGTAGTCCACACAGATCCTTATTTTCCCGTCTTTGTTTGGTATTGAGACTATGTTGGCAAACCATGTCGGGTACGGTATCACCTCAACAACTCCTGACTGAATCTGTTTTTCTACTTCTTCTTTAATTTGGATGCTGACATCAGGCTTAGGCTACCTGATTTTCTGTTTTACCGAGGCAAATCCTTCAAGGATTAGAAACCTATGGGAAACAATGCTCGTACTCAAACCCAGCATATCGGTGTATGACCAAGTGAAAACATCGTCATACACTTTCAACAGGCTCCGATACCCTAGGCCGCAAAGTGATACACTCAAGAGTATTACAGTCAACAGGATACCATATGCAAGTTGCAGGGTCAGTTATAAGAAAAGAAGGCAGGAAAGTCATGAACCATCACTAACGCTTAGTCTCCAGAATCCATTTTGGGGTTGGGGGTGGGGGGTTTAGACTCAAGTTTTTTTTTATTCTAAGTGATTGTCAACATGATATGGCAAATAAGGAGGATACTTACAACTTATCTAGCGAAGGCATTCTCATGGGAACATATCAGCAATGGCTTAGGTGGAAGGTTAATACACACACAAGACCAAAGATATTCAAATCCTTCTAATAAACTAGTTAGACAAATTAGACACCTATCCAGTTCTTACTTTTAAACAAATTCTTCTTTTTAGAGTCTCTAGTTTACATTTAACCATTCTAGTGTCCCTCACACAAGTATGCCAAATCATTTTCCAAACATTCAGATGTCATACCAAGTTAAAGAAAAGCAAATGCATATCAAATAAAGGAAATAGTTATGAAGGCAGGCAAAGAATCCCTTTCTTATCGTCTTAACATGCTATTCATGTCATGTAAAAGAGATTCAAGGGTTTAGGAAGTCATTCTTCATAGGTTTGGAAAGAAAATAATCCCAAAAGGATGAAAACACATTCTAACATCCATAATACGAAACAAACAGAAGTTTAACACCTTTTAAGTTCAAATATACATGAATAAGGGTATAAGCATAATATTTTGATCTTTCAAAGTTATTTTCTCCATTTTGAGAAGTCCTAGGAGATCATGGAAGTTAACACACAAGGCATATTCAAAAAAAAAATAGAGGTATACATGAACAAGTTATTTTTTAAATGGGAATAAAGCCTTAACTTCAATCTTTTGAAGCTAGTTTTATTTGATGATCACTTAACCATCTCAGAGATGCTCCTATCACTTTCAAGTTACCATTTTGACTAGGACTTAACTAATGATTAATGCACACAAGAAACAGGCTTACTTTAGAGCTTTAAGCAGTTTTAAACAATAAGCATAAGACAATCACCCACAACAACTAACCAGGTATTCCATACTCTATTAAGAACCATCCAACAACTAGAAAGCAAACTATGTAACCATGACAGGACCAAAACATATTCAGGAAACACAGAAAACAGCAACTGAACTTCCAGCCTTTTAAGACTAATATGTGTGGCAATAAACAAGGTCCAAAGTGAACACATAACTCATTTTTTAGCTTAGCAAACCTTAATATTCAATAGTTAATTGTTAAAGAATCTTTCTTTTCCCTTTTTAAACTTCATTACACCCATATTACATCATGGCAGCCTTAAACTTTCAATGAAACAGTAACTAAACAAGACTTGTACCAATAGGTTCAAAATCACACACAAATAGATACAAACACTAAGTGCTATAAATGGAATTCTTAAGATGACTTTAGAATAACAAATAGGCAGAAAGCAGCAATCAAATTGAAACAATAAATATGGAAAAAGCTAGAGTAGGATAGTACCTTTCTATGGGACAACCAAAAGATCAAAGCAATAGGGATCAGATCACAACTTCAGCACCAACACTAAAGCCCTTAGAAATCAACCTTTTCTTTGTCAACTTTTCTTTTACTAGTATATCTAGAGTAGTCTAAATAGGATATATATTTTGTAGTGTTGTTGTATATCTAGTAGTGATATAATATAGTATATAGGCTATGTATATGGGTGGTATATTTATTGAATATATTTGATGATAAAAGAGATTTTTGTTTTACTTCGGGTTTTCTCAAACAAGACTCCCAAAAAAAGAAGAAGACCCTTTCTCCTGGTTACTTCTCTCTATTTATAGGAATAGAAATAGGTCTAAGGAAAAAAAATGGAAAGGAATGCCAACTCACCACCAAATTTCCCCAAATTTGAAACCGTCGTTTAAATTTCAAAAAATCCAGTAAAATTCCAACAACATTATAGCTAATTTTCGTACTAATTCGTACCTCAACCAACCAGAATTTTATATATCACACAAAATAATGAACTTATATCATAAATCAAAAAATAAAATCCAACAAATCTGCAAAATACTAGGATAGTACACCTAGTCATTAATAGGACTAAAACCAGTACATTCAAAGCCTTAAATAGGAAAGAAACCCCTAAAGTAGTACCCAATATGAGGGAATTTCTAGGAAATTTCACTCGATTCCCTCATTCAAGTATGCATGGCACACAAGCCAGCTAAAGGCTCTTGGCATCGCCCATGGCAACCACGCACAAGAGGAAATCTAAGTAACATCCTAAAGAAAAACCCAAATCGCCACTGGTAATTAAAATTATACGAAATTGATCCTAGAAAGCGTAAGAGTTCATGACTGGGCATGAAAGCCGTCACAAATCTGGCCAAAAATGGCCGTGAAATGTCGTGGCATCACTGCCATGGCAGAACCCTAAAGTCGTGCAAATCGCCTGGTGGAAGAGAAAGGAATTCGGGGTGGCCAATGAAAAGTAGGGGGTGCAATGTTTATTTTAATAAAATTCCACCCCTATTTTTTTTATAAGTCCACCCCCACCCCTCGCGGGTTCTAAAAGAGTTCAATTTCACCCCTCCTCCATTTTAAGTTAAAATAAATCTAAGTATTAACATATGCGTATAAAAATAGTTATTTAGGCAGATAAAAATTTAAAACTTGCAAATTTAAAATACTAGCTTCAAAACAAACCTAATATTGATATAGTTCTGGAGAATATTTAAGCATGCAAAAAGTGCGGTAAAAAAAACCGTAATTCGTACGTCGTCTTAATTATCAATTTTCCTTAGTTAGACGGGGCAAGATATGCATTTTCTTTTTGAATTATATTTATGAAGGTAAATAACTCTTAATTTTCTTACAATTATCAACTTTTACAGAATAATAATTAAACGTTGATTTTTGCAATTTTCTCAAGATTTTAAAAATTTTAAGGGCATCCTTACTCCATCTTGGACTCGGCAAATTTGAAAAGCAATTTTGATGAAGGATATCTGTGAGTAGTTAAAGATTACTCATCAAAATTCGACGGCCTATCGGCCACAGATGAATGGGGCAGTAGAAGCCGCCAATACGAACATCAAAAGGATATTAAGGAAAATGACGAATAATTACAAAGGTTGGGATACCACACACAACCTGGACTTCGACAAGGGAAACTCCTTACCTGTTGGTTTATATTACTGAAGCAGTCATATGCGCCGAGGTTAAGATATCGTCGCTAAGAATCATTCAAGAGGCTGAATGGGATAATGCATAATGGGTACGAGCTCAACACGAGCAATTGGCTTTAATTGATGAAAAGTGGATGGTTGTCGTATGCCTCGATCAGCTGTACCGATAGAGGATGGTGCGTGCTTTCAACAAACGAATCAGAGCTCGACTCTTTCAAATAGAGCAAATAGTGCTCAAAAGAATTTTCCCACACGATGACGAGTACAAAGGGAAGTTCGCTTCTAACTAGTGTGGGGCCCCTATAATGACCCTTCAGGTTGTTATAGGAAATGTAGGATCACCCCACCAAATGTAACCTTTCCAAGGGTAGAACGAGACAGTAGAAACTAAATCGTGTGAGCTTATGAGCTGAAATTTGACTTGTTTGTGGTTGTTGCTTGATTGTCTTGAGTCTGTCGGCGGGTGACGTAGAAAATTAGAACTCCGTTGGGAATTCCGAGACCACGGGTAGATTCGTAGGGCGTCTTTACGTATATGTACATGTTTTTTTTGGTGTTTTGTAGGCTTCGGATGAAATGTTGGGTGATAGGGGAAAAACTAGACAAAAAGTCGAGCTCATTTCCCAAAATGGACCGCTATGGCGGTGGGAGTACTGCTGCGGCGATACCGCTATAGCGGCGACTTGACCGCTGCCAGCGGCCATTCATGTTCTCGGTTGCTGCTATGGCAGGCGGTGGACCGCTATGGCGGCACTGCTATAGCGGTGGACAGACCGCCATAGCGGTCAAGTGAATTTCCCTTGGGTCCGCTATAGCGGTCACTTGACCGCTATAGCAGGACCGCTGCAGCGGCATGATGACCGCTGTAGCGGTCGACGGAAAACAGTGGCCCGAATTTTTTATACTTAGTCTCATATTGTCTATTCACAAAACACCAACAAGCGCTTAGGGTGAAATTCCAAGCTAGGGCAAGAAACTCTTGAGAGGTAAGTTCCATCTATTCCTTTCTATCATTCCATTCTCCTTCATGATTGTTATCCCCTTAGTGGGTCTTTAATGGTGAAATTGAAATAGAATCTCTAGAATATAAATAAACCTTCTAAAGGCTTGGGTTAGTTTCTCTTAATCATGACTTGAACACTTAGAGTCATAAACTAAGTGAATGGAGATCTAGGGTTCTATAAAAATGGGGTCTTGACCATAAAAACTGCTTGCAGTGGGAATGTTGATAGAATATAGTTATGAATTGATGATTAATGATTACTAAGGCCCTTCATAGTTCTTAACATCTAGAAAATCATCCACCCCTTGGAATGGGGAAAAGGGGAAGGGTATTTTTGAATTGGTACTTGTGATTTGAATAATTGTGACTCATTGAACCTTTTATTTCTTGACTTTGAGCGTTCTAAGTCTTTAAAGAAAGGGAAAGATGTAGCGGAGTGACTTGTGTTGTCCCAGCTCTACATTTAGGTAGGTTACGGTCTACTTGAGTTAGACTTTGGTTAGTTGATTGTATGTTGTAAATTCTTTAGGAGAAAGCATGTCTAGTTTTCATGCATGATATTGTGTGGCTAAACTCCTATGTGATTGTGATTGAGTGATTTTGGAGGCTTCGTGCCACTATTCCTGTGTGCAAATATGCAGTGGATGTATTGTGACGAGAAGCACTATTCTGAGGAGAGAATAGTATGGGAAGGCACACATGTGACATCGATTATGGGCTCGTTGTCCGAGGTTAGTTCCGCAAAATGAGATGTACGTTGATATGTCCCGCATCCGAGGTTCGTTCCAGAGCAGAGGTTTGTGCTCAGGTCCGAGGAGTATTCCCGAACGAGTGGTACATGGACACCATGGGTCCCCTGCAGGTCATGACTGCTGAGCAACGACATCAGTTAGCATATGTGTGCAGTGAGTGTGGTCATTGTGGTAAACTTATTTCCGTTGTGGCTTACGTGATTTTGATTCTTGACATCTTGGTGATTTGATTGTGATTATCCTTGGTTGACTTGTTGTGGTTTATTGATATTCATGTCTGTTGACAGACTTGTTTATTCTATTAATTTTATGAAATATGCATGATACTAATATCTGAGTCGGCCTATGATATCTACTAGTAAATAGTGGTTGTACTGATACTACCTTGCTGCATTCTTTTGAGTGCAGATTGTGATACAGAGATTGCTACCCGCCCTCACATCTACCGTGGAGGATGTTTGCTGATAGATTTAGGGTGAGCTTCTTCCCATGCCAGGCCGCCCGAAGATCTTCTTCCTATGATGTCTTTTCTTATTCTGGACATTATGGATATTTATTAGTCAGATTTCATTCCTTAGACATGGTTTAGATTAGAGTCCTGTACGATGACTTTCGGATTTTGGGGATTTTGCAATAGTTAGAAATTTCGTATTTTATGGAATCACTTATTTTGTTCATTTGATGTTTGAATGAATAATAACTGATTAGCTTGGTTAATATAAAATCGGATCTGAATGGATAGATGTCTTGTGTGTTAGTTCGCCCACTAGAATTTAGTTGGGTGCCAGTCATGGCGGGATCGCTCGTGACAACCCCTATGTGGTCCACAAAGTACTCTCTGGAGGGGCGGTGGTACTAGAAGAGATGGATGGGCAAGAAATGCCCAAGCCAATCAACTCAGACGTGATCAAGCGCTACAATGCGTGAGGACACTTTTTTTCAACTGTAATGGTATCCATTTGCTTGTAATAGTCATTTTATTTGCTTGTATTAGTTGTTCCTTTGCTTGTAATCATTTGTAATGGATAGGAAAAAAACAAACAACTTCCTTGTATTATGAAATACGCAATGACCTGACTTCCCCACCATGGGATACGTAGGCAGTCCGTGTGGAACCCGGACACTTTATTAGTCAAAACCAAAACTCATTTAATTTTATTCCGAACTACGTTCGACCTGATTCCTGTTGCGTCAGGATACGTTGGGGCTCTTTGAGCTCGGTCATACCAAAAGGAAAAAAACCAAGAAACCCTTAGGAAGCCTCAGAGATAGGACTTTAAGGAGAAGGCATACCTGGCACGAAGATATTACCACACATGCCTGACTAGCGCAGAATTTTTGAGAGGATCTTAAAAATTCAGGTCGCCAGCCTGTCATGCGAATCAGCCAACCCAGAGTCTTAAACTGAGGCAAAAATTTCTCATCCTTAACCGGTTCAACATCTAATTGGGGCAGACTATATTTGAAGATTCGGCACGAGAGTTCGCCAGCCAAGATAGATCTAAATAGGGGCAGAATTTTTGAGAGGACCTAAAAAATTCGGCACACGGAAATGGGGAGCCATAGCCATCGAAGGAACGGAGAAAGGGTTATGTCCCATTCGGAAGCGCATGTCATGACACTTAATCTACAATTAAAAAAACGATGCATTTGTATTCATAAGTAACTAACTCTTTCTTAACATTGACAAAATAATTTTTCTTGCATGATTGAAGTAAATTCATCGTTCAAATATCGAATCCAAGGGGATTTGGGTCCAAGAAAGCTGGCAAGGCCAAAGATGCGGCCAGAGTCAACAATACGAATTAACTTTAATAGGAAACTAACCCTTTGCTGATGCAAGTCCCTATGTCATCAGGAGGACGACCCATTTTTCTAACTTTATTTCATGTCAAGGTAAAAATGGTTGGCCAGACGAGATTGGGGTCACCGCCAGAGACAGGATTTAAAAAGTATCCGGCTATGAGGGCTATAAAAGGACCTAAATGCCATAAGGGCAAATATCTGACCACGAGGACTATAAAGGGTCCTGAACGGCATAAGGGCAAATATCTAGCCACGAGGGCTATAAGAGGATCTGCATGCCATAAGGGCACGCATCTATCCACGAGGGCTATAAAAAGACCTAAACACCATAAGGGAAAACATCTAGCCACGAGGTATACAAAAGGACTTGAATGCTATAAGGACAAGCATTTGGCCACGAGGGATATAAAAAGGATACGAACGCCATAAGGGCAAATTATCTAGCCACAACGGCTACATGAATAACCAAAATTCCACAAGGACAAATATTCGACCACAGGATCGCAGCAAAGCAAAACGGCACATCTAACCACGAGGGTCACGGCCGACACAAAGGACGAAAGAGAGACGATTTAGCCAAAAAAGCCATATCTGTCATTTTTTATTTACCACGAGGGCCATTCATCCATCCCTTTTCTTTTTCCATGAGGGCCATTCATGCATTCCTTTTCATTTGCCATGAGGGCCATTCATTCATTTGCCATGAGGGTCATTCATTCATTTTCCAAGAGGGCCATTCATACAAACATTGCTGAGAGGTCCATTCACAAAAAAAATTATTGAGAGGGCCATTCATACACGCATTGCCGAAAGGGTCATTCATACAAACATGGGCAAGAGGGTCATTCATACAAGCATTGCCGAAAGGGCCATTCATACAAACATTGCCAAAAGGGACATTCATATAAACATTGCCGAGAGGGCCATTCATACCAGCATTGCGGAGAGGGTCATTCATACAAACATTGCCGAGAGGGCTATTCATTCAAACATTGTCGAGAGGGCCATTCATGCACGCATTTACCGAGAGAGCCATTTCATTCAAACACTGTTGTAAAGGCCATCCATTCATAAAAATTATCAGACGTAATCAAAGGGTCAAAGTGATGAAAATCCGATTAGATGATTGCAGTTTTCGCTATGAAGGTCAAATCGATATAAATCCGGTCAGATGACTGCAATTTTTGCTCCGAAGGTAAAAATGATGTAAATCTGGCAAGATGGCTGCAGTATTTGTTTTTCAAAATCAATCACAGCATCACTCAGCAGACGGGAGTACATTGGCAGCCACCAAATAGAGCAGGCTGATCAAATCAGATCCAGAACATGTGGAGCAAACGTGGAACTTTTTCTTACGCAGCCGGTCAAGATAGGGTGCCCATGAGAGTCAAGCTCTCCGGCCAGCACTTGGAAGATCGCTCCACTCCATGCGCAGCCATATGAAATTGCTTACTTATTTATTTATTTTATCCAATTTTCTTTAAATTTTCCTGCACACACAAAGGCATTCCCGCATAAGGGATACCCTTTTCTTCCTATCGAGTCGAACTACAAGTGACTTGATTCCCAAAGACTAGGGATATGTAGGCGGACTCAATACTAGAGAGTCAGTCACACTCCAACCAATCACCCCAGACTTCTCGGTTTTGACGACCGAAAAATCCAAAATTTGCTTAAATTCACATTTAGAAGTCTAAATAGAGCC
This sequence comes from Lycium barbarum, assembly GCF_019175385.1. Classification (NCBI taxonomy): domain Eukaryota; kingdom Viridiplantae; phylum Streptophyta; class Magnoliopsida; order Solanales; family Solanaceae; genus Lycium; species Lycium barbarum. Next base: position 44,828,899 of record NC_083345.1, on the reverse strand, counting down.
GAACTACAAGTGGCCTGAATCTCATATAACCTGAGATATGAAGGAAACCAGAAGCCAAGATCCAGCAATATATTTGAAATCGTATAAAAATAAGAGGTAATATGGAGATGGGTAAGTCAAAAATCAAGGTTAGTCAAATTTCGTTGCTCAGGGATGGTTCCGCCATCCCCGAACACCAAGGGGTAGTTTTTGACACCTAATTTTTTACCTCCCATAATTTATTTTAATTAACCAGAGTCCTTGGATATCAAATGGGGTAAAATGTGTATTTTCTACAAGTCAAAATGATAAATTATTTAGATAATATTTTGCCATTTTATTTGGAAATATAACTTTAATAATATTATAAATCATTTAGAAATAAATTTACATTTTTATAATTAATATGCAACATTTTCTAAATTCAATCAAGCGGATAATCCAAAACAATTATCTATTTAACTGTTAAAATTATCAGAAAATCAATTAGCAAGCATGTTACTCCGTTTAATTCAAGAAGTGTGATTAATTAACTAAGTTAATCATTTACCTCTCAATTCTTAATTTTGCATATTCAATTTGCATTTGTGCAATTTCTTGAATTAATCATAATTAATCAAGTGTCTAATTGTAGGTAATTTCATAAATTTGCTTACTGTATGATTAATTAGGGCTATAATAGAAATAATCAATTTGTGGGATAATTTTGGATTTAATTGAAATATCCAATTCTCATGGCTTAAATCAATTGAGATCATTATCGCAAAATTAGCGTTTAAATTGTTTGGTTAGTTTAATCATAGCCTTAATTGTAATAGCCAATTTCATGGCTTAAGTCAATAGAGGTCGTCATTGCAAAATTGGTATTTAATTGTTTGATTAGTATAAATATGGTCATATTTGAACTAACCAATCTCATGGCTATGCTTGCTATTTAAGTTTGTCACATAATTAACAGTGTCGTGAATTAGGCCAGTTGGTTAATCCATTATGTTTAGTCATAATTAAGCAGTTTAAATTAACTATCTTCCTTAATTATTTCCATTTATTTAAACTAATGTTGACTCCTTCCTATATATATACACATATATACATAGATATACATGTATACCATGTATATGTATGCATATATAAATTTCCCCTTCTTTTCATTTAAAAACTCGGCCGGGCCCAATCCATTTAGGGACTGACCTGACCCACGTTCTAGCAACTAAAGGAAGCGGTATATCCTTTTCCTTCATTCTTCATAACCAAACGACCTTTTAAACATTTCTCTTCAGGGTTTCTCTATAAACCCTAGCCGCCCTTAACCCCTTTTCTCTCTCCTGATGTCACATTGCCGAAAACGACAAAAATTATGGGCCCTTGATGCTTGGTGTTGACTTGGAATGACTGAGAATGGCAAGAGCATTTATTGCTCTGCCATTTCTCAACCAAAACCACCACGTTCCTAACACAAACGAGGTATTATCTTCCCCCCTTTTTGTGCTTTTTCTTCATTTCAACGGTCATAAACTGAAATTTCTTAATTGCTTTTGTTGTGTTGTGATTTTGAATCCACAATTTCTATTTGTTCATAATGGAACCACGGATCATTTCAAAATGGGGATAAATCTGACCCTTTATTTGTTTGTTGGCTTGAACCTCAACCGTTAGATGTGGTTTGAGAGAAGAAATTCTCAGAAATGCTAGACTCCCACATCGATTTGTTACTAGGGTTTTGAGAATTGGGGGTTCTATAAAGAACCCCATCCTTTGTTTTCGAAGAGCCTTTTGAGCATACTGAAATATCAATATACTCAGAAAAGAAAAAAATCAAATTAACTAGGGTTTCTACTTTTGAGACCTTTACCTATTTGATTTTTGTCAAATTTTTGAAAGGTAATTCTTTATCCTTTCTTTTTTTTTTTTTTTGCATTTTTACTCCCCTTTATGTGCTTATGTATTTAATTTGTGTAGCTTAGTTTAGTTAGTTTATGCCTTATGGGTTTTATGTGCTTTATTTATATAGTTGTGTGTTAATTAGTGCTAATTAATATTAGTTTAGTCTATATTAGTTGGTTTGGTTAGTTTATGCCTTATGTGCTTTACGTATATTAGTTAGTTTACATTTGTCTTAACATTATATAGTGTAATTTAGCATTCATGTGGTTATCTGCTCAGTTCATAGTTTGTTTAGTAGTTTGAATTTAGTTTTAATATGTAGTTTTGTTCAGTGGAACTCTAATTAGTCAAGTTTGTGTTGGGTCTATGTTGATATTGTCATAGTTCGGTTTAGATTCTGGCTCAAAGCGTTAATGAAATGGATAAGTTCATACTTAGTCTAATCATGTGTGTAGTTTATTAGTTTGTCCTGTTTTAAAAAATGTCATAGGATCCTTGTCACGACCCGCTAGGTCGTTATGGGAGGATGACTTAGAAAACTAGAACTCCGTTGAGAATTTTGAGGTCGCGGGTGAGTCTGCAGCGTGTTTGTATATATATGTGCATGTTTGGTTTGCGTCTGTAAGGCCTCGGATTAGTGTTGGGAATTCTGGGTGAAAAACAGGTGGAAAAATCTGGGCTACTAGTCAAAATAGACCGCGTCGTAGCGGTGCAAGGCTCGCCGCCGCGGGGAGTCAGGGAATAAATGAGATCAGCCATAGCGGGAGGTTTCCCACTATAGCGAGACCGCTGCAGCGAGACATCGACCGCTGCAGCGGTACGGGAGGCAGGATCAGTGTTTATATTCTTATTTCTAAACCCATTCCCCACATAACTCCAAAATAGTTCCCAAGATCTCTTGTGGTGAATTTCTAAGGCTAGGGCTAAAACACTCGTGAAAGGTAAGTCTCGATCCTTTATTTTGTTCATTCCATCATCTTCTTAAATCCTACATAAATTAAGGGTCCTTTATTGGTGGAAGAAAAGGTTAGAGCCCTAGAAACTGCAAACCCTTGAATATTGTTGGGTTATCGATTTTATTATTATTTGATCATCTGTGAGTATAGATTATCACTTCCTAGGCTGAGAAATTGGTTATTAATTGTAGAAATTGTTGATTGAGACTTAGGTTCCAATAAAAATGGAAGCTTTAGCCTAAAAATTGATTGAAAGAGGTTGAATTGAGTGGAAATTTTGTGAATTGATAGAATGATTATTGGGATTGATGTTAGTATGCATTCACACTTAGTGGTAGTCCACCCATTTGAAAAAGGCTAGAAGTAGTTGGGTTCTCTTCCCTAAATTGTTGTTTCTGAGTAGATGATCCATATCCCACTTAGCATTATGATTACTAGACTTTGAGCATTCTGAAGATTTGCGAAAGGGGAAAGCTATTGCGGAGTGATTGCATTGTTCCAGTTCAGCTTTGAGGTAGGTTACTTTGATTAGCTGATTGTATATGTTATAAAATTGATTGATAGGAGAAGCATGATTAGTGCTTCGAACATAAAGTGCGATTGGAAATTCCTTAGTTTGACATTGATTGATTTATTATATGATGAACTATTATGATACGATAAAGAAGGAGTTAATGAATACTCTTCTTGTTGACTTGGAGTACTCCCTTATTCATGCTATTGATGAATTGATTCTTGAGTCATGATATGACTTGTGACATGGTGACTTGTGTTCCTTGATATTGATTTATTGATTGTTCACATTCCTTATTGATTGTGGAACGGAAATACATTGTAATGAGAAAGATAATATAACTATGAAAAGGCACATTTGACAGGGGGTGAGGATGTGGCCTAGTTATGGGCTCGTGATCCGAGGCCAATTTCGGAGCGAGTGGTACATGGACACCATGGGTCCCCTATAGGTCATGGCTATTTGGAAAAACAGTACCATTTCGCATGTGTGTACGGATACGTGATAGAGTTGATAAAATTTGTGAGTTATGGTGGTGTTGGTAATGACACGAGTCGAGTTGCTTTTATTGATTACTGTTTGTGTGGGCTTATCTTATTTTGGTGTTGGGTGATTCTTGTTGATAGTTTCATATGGTTATGTGTTGTTGTGTTAGTGATGCTGTTAATAGATATATTTGGTGTTGCTTAATTATTGGCGTCTCTATGACTTAGTCTGTATATGTTCTTGCCATGACCAACCTGTTTATGCTTAAGCTAGTCTCTAACCTTTTGAATATTTGAATGAGATAATTTAAAGATTTGACCAGTGTTGAGATGAACAAAAATTTGAAATATATAATGAAGTCCAAGGTCCAAGCCTCATTGTGGTTGTTAAAACTGGATTTGAGTAGCCTGTCAACTACTAAAATGGGATTGAAAGGATCTTAATGATGTCTGTTTTCTCGGCCTAAATGCAACTACCTAGACTTGCTATATGATGCTAAAACTAATCTGGTTGATGGCCCTGATTTGAAGCTAAGTAGATTTTGAGAATCGAAAATGTCTTGGTTATGTGGATGAAGTCTGTTCGCCTGAATATATATGGTCCTGTCTTAGGTAATCCTCTTATTCTCTGAAATTAAAGGTGTTTGAGGTTTGTTCTAATCTTGAAAGACCACATCTATCTATAGTGAGATAAAACAGGGATTAACCAGCACTTTTCTCAATAGTTTGAAACTGGAAGTACTCATATAGTTTTAACCGTTTTCACTAAAATTAATACTCTAGTTTTAAAAGATAAAAGAGGTAAAAAGGAAAAGGGGGGAAGCTTGACATGAACCTGTCCAGACTCTTTCACACACAAACTGTTCATACCATATCATGAGGCCATGTTGAAAATGTTGAAAATGTAATGACATAATTAAATATGAGAGTGATGGTGAAGTTTGGCTTTCCTTTGGGATTGAAATATGTTATTTCTTGTTCTGTCCTATTTTGTTACGTATAAATTAGTCTTAAAATGAGATGTAGATGTCTGTCTGGATTCTATTATGTTCAAAGGTCAAGAGCTACATCCTGATCAAGACTTTAGGTTAGGTTACTTAAAATGGCAACGTGTCACCACTTTATAACTATTTGGCTTGGTTTAATGATGAAGTGATAAGGCCATAGATGTGTATGGATGAACTATTAGTCACTAGACAAAAGGAAGCCTTTTAAAGGCACCTTAAGGAAGGGATTGAGAAGGGCTAAGCTCAACTTAGCTCATAGTATCTTTCCTCCCACACAAAAGGTGACATGGCATGCCTTAAAGGGTCTATGGGATTCGTGTTTGCCACATACACAACCTTGGCCTTTCACTTCTTCCGTTAGATCAAAGGGAGGGCTTCATATAAAATGAATTCATTATAGTTTAAAAATGGTTATTCAGATATGACAATGGACCTATTAATAAGGCTTTAAAACTGGTTCATCTAGTACTTAGGCTGTTAGGAGTGTAAAGAAAAGAATAGGATGGGACAGATTTTGGTGTACTTGTCTTCAGTCCAGAGATTGAAAAAATAAGTTATGGGGTTGCTGATTCTTTTAGGTTGTGTGTCTTTCTCTTCCTCCCTTTGTTTTGGAATCTGGTAAGCTATAGAAATCTGTAAAGCTTCTAAAAGGTTGGGTTTAAGCAACAGTATCATGAGAAGTCAATATTTCTCCTTGTGTTCCATTTGTGCGATTAGATTAAGAGATTTGCACATCTTCATTTGGGAATCTCTGCATGTGTTCAAGATCGTTTATTATATTCTTTCTAATCAAAGTGTACTGTCCAGACTAATAAACACCTGAATATATCAATTTGGATTGCCTTTCACTCATCTTTGAAACATGCTGAAATTCGATTAAGGCTTTGTGTTTGCCTGCTGTTGTTGGTATATGCTCAGGCTTATCCTGTTGGATTTTGAGTCTTGGTTTGTCAGCCTTAGTTTTAGGATTGATCATTGCCTTAAAATTGAAAGATAATTAGGTGGTTAATAGAATCGGGGACTTAAGGAAAGCCTGGAAAGACTTGGAGTTGCTTACAACCCGGTTCAGTACGGCCAACTTAAGTCAGAGACTGATTATTAAAATTGAATCATAGGCTTAAGGTGATACTTAGAGGAATTAAGAGTTTCTTGCAACCAGGTCCGGTACGATATCACCAAAAGACAAGAAGGGTAAATTAAAAGGTCATCCTTGGAAAGGTCGGAATTGATTGCAACCTAACTCAGTACGGGTCAACCAAAAATAAAATACCAGGATCAATAACTAAAACAAGATTAAGGTTTAGTTTCAAGATTAACTATACATATACAATGGGATATACATATGATTAATAAAAAGGAAGAAGTATACATACATATACACTTGATATACACATCAGATGTGTATATCATTGGCATATCATGTTTATACATTAATACGTTGATCACATATAGAGTGTCTATCAACCATTTTGAGGAGTAGAGGGCTCATAGGCTTGAACACTTAGTAAAAATTTAGAATTAGTAGAGCTTGGGCTAGGCCAATTTCATGAACTGGTAGAGAAGTTCCGTATTCCACACTTAGGATAAAAATGAAGGGATACCGATGGGCTTTGGGTAGAGTAGCAATCCAACTGGGCTTCCAGGCCCAGTTTTTTTTCAAACTGAAGGTGTATATATATGTTTTACCTTATGTACATACATGTTGTAGTGATAACTTAAGTAAATAAGTTCTAACAAGCTTTTAGGACAAGGTGTTCCAACGTACTATATGGATGGACCTGAGACAAAGTGTGTGATTAAAGCATGAATGAGAAAAAGTTCTTATATGCCTATATATACGTACATATACATTCACCAAAACCTTTTTGATATTCTTACAAACAAAATACATTATTCTTATACATAAAAGGAGCCTATTCTTACCCAGAGATTATAAATCCAAGCCTAAACTACCCTATCTATAAAGGGGATATATTCAAATCTTTTTCAAAACAAATGATAAGCAAGCAATGACAATCTTTTTATAACGCAAAAAGAAAACACTAAATAAACAGTTCATGCAAATAATCACACACTGCATTCGAAGGCCAACCGTGTAGTACGGATCCTTAATACTGGGGTGCCTAACACCTTCCCCAAAGGATCACCAGAACCCTTACCTAGCACTTTGGATTACGAAGGTTTTTTCACTGTATTTGAATAAACCCTTCACCTTTGATTTTTGTAATTTTTCAAAAATTAGGTGGCGATTCTTTTTCAAATCAAGTCAGAAAGAGCACCAACAAGTTCTTAGTAGCTTTTCAAACGCCAACCCCGCCCACAAGATGCGAACCGTAACAGATGGCTACTCTGTTGGAAATTAATCAGGTTCTAACCATAAGGATTCCAGTATAATGTGATTTATTTGCTTGAACTGTTTATGTGTTTACATTTTCGAAATTATAACTGTCACTACATGCATAGCATAACTCCGCCACTCCTGGCATTTATTTTACACTTTGTTCCAAAGGCGATTTCGCGGAGCACGCAGTCGAACCTTCACTATAAAATCAAAATATTTTTTTGGAACCATTGTAAGGCGGGGTTAGCTCGTGGTCATCTAACAGCCCCAACGGTTCAACCCCAGTTAGTCCTCTCGGGTACCAGGTCATTTGTCAAAACCCACTCTAGTGATAACTAGAACAGAGCAAGCCATATCCCTATCAAACTAGAGCATCCATACCTAGACGAGCCTTGGGTATCTCAGACCTACCTATGGCTAATTAAGAAGACTACCCCGTATTTGGACAGTCTATGACCCAAAGACACCGCATATCATTTATTTGCTAAATGGAAACATATTTGTGCCTATATGTTGAACCATTAGCCCTATGGGAAAGGGGGGAACATTAACGCTGCTTTGTTTTGTTGATGGAAAGAAGGATTTGTTTTGACATTGTCCTCGAGGCACCCGAGTTGCTTAGAGCTTTGTGAGAATAGTTGGGTGATTCGTACCGTAGAACTATCAGTTGCTGTTTAGGACATCTGTCTGCTATAATAACTATGAAAGGTCATCCGGAGCTAATGGAAGTATTGACCGGGTATTGAGATGACAGAAAGATATTATTTCGGTTTAGGGATATTGAGATGACACACACTCTAGAAGATAATAGGGATGCCATAGACAATAATGAAACCTATCTAAGAAGAAAACATAAGTCTGATCATAACCTACTATTTGCTCAAAAACCTTCCGCCAGACAGATTCTAAAATACTTTGCTTTGATCCAAGCACCTTGGGCACATGGGCTCACAGTAGCTTTCAGAGATCTATACAGGCGATTCGGGGATGCTACGGGGTTTACTGTGTACCAAGAGGAGTTTAAGAGTATAGAGGAATGGGATACCACTAGGCCTTTAGCATTTTCCATTGCACTATTAGGCACTATAGTGTTCCTGAAGGATGAGTCGCTGCCCATAAACACCTGAGTCATATATCGCTCAGGCCATTTTCTACAGCATAACTAAGGATCAAGAAACTCAATATTTTGACCTAGCCCCCATCAGTCTAGCAGATATTTTTTGAGCCCTAGATATGTGCCAGAACCATTCCAGATATTTCCAAGGGCGTAACATGTTGTTACAATGGTAGATTATCAAACACACCAGCATGGCTGAAGAAGTCCAGTATCTGAGCCACAACAATAGGATAGACCGTCTCACAAATTACTATCCGAACCTTGGTCACATTTTCACGACCTAAACCGGAGGGCCGCGACGAGCACCCGGTGCTGACTCATCAGGGCACCTTTTATCGTACTCCACATCTACATCAAGGTGAGCCAAATAGCAAATCCATATTTTCCATCCATTATTCATACTAATCCCATTAGGAAACGATACATACACACACACACACACACACAAACACACACATACACACACACACACACATATATATATATATATATATATATATATATATATAATAACAATGCCCATATCACTGTATATAAACCGACGAGGCTAACAAAATGATATACACAAGACTAGCCGACAAGGCCAAATACATCTAACCATATAAACATGTATACGAGCCTCTAAGGAGAGTATGTCATATCATATAGGTGGGACAGGACCCCGCTATGCCCATAAATATGTACACAAAAGAATAAATACCAAAAGTTGTTGCTCCGAACAAAATGGAGCTCCACTATGTAGTCCCTGAGTAATAAAGCTATGGATCAAGCCTGTCTCCCTGGCCACCTGCAGGCATGACGCAGCGTCCACAAACAAAAGGACGTCAATACGAAGAATGTACTGAGTATGTAAAGCATGATCAATATCATTATGAAAGCATAATAGACAACATAAGAGATAGCATAGGATGGGAGATAGTGGTATCATCGTCATAAACACTTACTTGCTTTTCATAGGGACTTTCAATTTCTAATGCGTGATTGTGTACATACATCCATATCCGTATCTGTATTCATATCCGTACTCATGTTCATATTCATATTCATATTCACCTACATATCATTTGCATAGCATACCCGGCCATGAAGGTTCGGTAGTTTCACATACCCGGCCAAGACAAGGCTCAGTGTCATACATACCTGGCCCTACCAAGGCTAAGTGTTACACATACCTGGCCCAACCAAGGTTCAGGGTTTTTCTGTACCCAACTGCAGTTGTGCGCGCGCAATATATATATATACATATTCTACCCGGCCATATAAGCTCGGGGTTTCATAATAGTCATGCATAGATACATATACATAAAGGCTCATAAGCATCTTTAGCATCATTAGTATCATCGTTCATTACATCTATTCTTAGAGTATTTCTCATCATAGGAGGAATTTAGTACAATCGCATATCGAGAATCATGAGCTTAGAAGCTTTTGAAGATAACATCATTTGGAGGACATCATAGGTTTATAGAAGATTAGATATTTGGCCAAAGAACCATGCCTTATGAAAGAAAGGTTAGCCTTACATACCTTTCCGTTCAACTATTCTATCACTTGTACGTTCTCCTTCAATGCTCACATTTCTACCTTCATTAGAGTTATACTATCATTAGAAAATCGATAGCTTAGCATACATGACTAAAGCTAGAGAAAATTTGACAGCATCTCCTTTATTTATACGACTTCCTCCATATCATATATCAACTCCCAAACATCAATAATACATTCACAACATCATAACAATAGTCTTTATTCACCTACATTATCCTTACTTCTCAATTAACTTCCAATCATCCATATCCATGGTCATAGCACACTATTACATTCGCTCATATAAAATGTTTATCCCATGGTCTCAATATCATTTATAACATGATTATAATCAAAACATATCAAGAATCATTACTCAACCCAAGCTACTACTCACAAACATCACTATTCTCACATTCAAGACCCATTTTCTATATCCTTCTACAATCCAAGTGTTTCAACTTCTCAATACCTTAAACAACATGTAAATACCATAAAACTTATCTTAGATGTTGTAGGAATGAACCTTGAGTGGAAATACTTCACTTGAACAAAAACCCTAGTTCACCTCCAATGGAATCTTTTGTGGTCCTCCAACCCTTGGAAGCTTTCAAACACATAAACACTTGATTCTAGTCTTTTGATCTTTATGTTCTCTTGAATTTGAGTGGAATGTGCTTAGAGAAGGGCTTTGAGCTCTCAATACTTGTAGAAGATGTAAAACGAAGTAAAAGAACCCAAGGCATCTATTTATACAAAAACTAAAAATCAGCCCGTCGGGACTTCCACAGACACTTATACGGACTGTATAACCTTGTACGGCCCGTATAAGTGGTCGTGGTTCACCAACTAGAAAATCATCTCCCCGCTGGGAGTTATACGGACCGTATAAAGTTATACGGACCGTATAAGTGGTCGTATAACTCTATTTCTTTGAAATGGATTCCGTCATTTCGTTCGATCTCCAATCCTTATGGAACCTTCTTGACACTTGTTTGAAACCTCATTAACAATCTAAGGGAAGTTATAACTCTTCTCCAAAACATCATTAAGTCATCATTAACTTGGTACTCGTATATCCTTGTCGATACATAACGTATATCTTGCCTTTTCTCGGTAACTTTCTTCTCTTACCTTGAATATCTTTGAAATCTCAATTAGGGTCATCAAATGCTATTTCTTACTTACAGAAATATCGTATACCTCGTGCCCTTCGTTGGCCTATTCACTACGCATTAACAGAAAATTTTCTGAAGTGTAACATTCTTCCCCCCTTAAGAACATTCGTCCTCGAATGTTAAGTCCTCGGGGATACTAAAAAAAATTTGCCAGAGTTTCCCCTGTAATATGGCACTACCATCCTGTCACAACAGCCCATAATAATAATGCCTCACAGGGCCATAACATAATAGCAATAGAGTTTGGCCACACATGACCCAAATGCAAAAAAAGGAAACATACATACCTCAAGATCTTGATGTCTCATCTTGGATCCCTTCCGGGGGCTGAAATAAGTGCGGGTACTTGGATTTCATATTTTCTTCCGCTTCCCATGTCATTTCTTCTCGGTTATTGTTTCTCCACAAAACCTTAACTGAGGCCACTTCTTTGTTTCTAAGCCTCCGTACTTGCCTATCTAATATGGAAATGGGTACGTCTTCATAAGTCAACTTTTTCTGTCACTTGAACATCATTTACTGGCACGATCCTAGTAGGATCTCCAACACATTTACGAAGCATCGAGACATGGAAAACTAGGTGAACTGACTCCAAATCAGGAGGTAGATCTAACTCATACGCCACTTTTCCTACCTTGCGCACAATCTCATAAGGCCCAATGTACCGGGGCTAAGCTTCCCCCTTTTTCCAAATCTCATTACACCCTTCATTGGTGACACTTTTAAGAATACCCAATCTTTCACTTGGAACTCTAAGTCCCTTCGACGATTATCTGCATAGGACTTTTGACGGCATTGGGCTGCTAATAACCTATCTTATATGAGCTTAAATTTTTCTATGGCTTGTTGGACCAAGTCTGGCCCTATCAATTTAGTCTCTCCTACCTCGAACCACCCAATTGGGGATATATAAAGCCTCATACGGTGCCATTTGGATGCTAGAATGATAACTATTATTATAAGCAAATTCAAAGAGTGGTAAGTGATCATCCCAATTCCCTCCAAAATCTATCAGACATTCCCGTAACATATCCTCAAGAGTCTGAATGGTACGTTCAGCTTGTCCATCAGTTTGCAGGTGAAATGTTGTGTTAAGGCTCACTTGAGTCCCCAAACCCTCTTGGAAGGACTTCCAAAATTTAGCTGTAAACTTAGTTCCTCTATCTGAGATAATATATGCTGGGACACCATGGAGTCGTACTATCACTTTAACATAAAGCTTTGCATAATCTTCTGCCATATATGTCATTCTGACTGGTTAGAAATGAGCTGACTTCGTGAGTCTATCCACAATCACCCATATAGAGTCATACCTACGTCGAGAACGGGGCAAGCCTATAATGAAGTCCATGTCAATTACTTCCCACTTCCAAGTTGGAATTTCAATAGCTTGCAACAATCCGCCTGGCTTTTGATGCTTGATTTTTACTTGTTGACAGTTGGGACATTGAGCTATGAATTCCGCTATATCTTTCTTCATCCCCTTCCACCAATATATAGACTTAAGATCATGATACATTTTCGTTGCTCCGGGGTGGACAGAATAACGGGAGCAATGGGCTTCTCTCAATATTTGGTGGCGTAGTCCTGCCACTTCTGGGACACATAATCTGCCTCGGCATCGGAGAACTCCATCTCCTGAGATCTCAAATGATGACTTCTCCTTCTGAGGGAGTGTATCTCGGTAATGCATTATCATGGAATCTTCATATTGTCGCTCTTTCACTTCCATTACTGTAACGACCCAACCGGAGGGCCGTGACGGGCACCCGGTGCTAACCCCCCCCCCCCCTGGGCACCTCTTATCATACTTTCACATCTACATCTAGGTGAGCCACATAGTTAAATCATACTTTTTATCCATCAATCATACTAATCCCATTAGAGGACATTACATTTATATCATCATTAGCAATTATGCCCATATCAATGTACATAAGCCGACGAGGCTAACAAAATGATATCCAAATTGTAGGCCGACAAGGCCAAACACATCTAACCGTATACACATGTCTACGAGCCTCTAAGGAGAGTATGTCATATCATATAGGCGGGACAGGACCCCGCCATGCCCATAAATATGTACACAAAAGAATAAGTACCAAAAGTTGTAACTCCGAATGAAATGGAGCTCCGCTATGTAGCCCCTGAGTAATAAGGCTATGGATCAAGTCTGTCTCCCTGGCCACCTGCGGGCATGACGCAGCGTCCACAAACAAAAGGACGTCAGTACGAAGAATGTACTGAGTATGTAAAGCATGATCAACATCATTATGAAAGCATAATAGGCAACATAAGAGATAGCATAGGATGGGAGATAGCATAATCATCGAAATAAACTCTTACTTGCTTTTCATAGGGACTTTTCATTTCTAGTGTGTAATGGTGTACATACATCCATATCCGTATCCGTACTCATTTTCATAATCATATACATATTCATATTCATATACATATCATTTACATAGCATACCCGACCATGAAGGTTCGGTGGTTTCACAGACCCGGCCATGACAAGGCTCGGGATTAGATATTTGGCCAAAGAACTATGCCTTATGAAATAAGGGTTAGCCTTACATACCTTTCCGTTCAACTATTCTATCACTTGCACGTTCTCCTTCAGTGTTCACGTTTCTACCTTCATTAGAGTTATACTATCATTAGAAAATCGATAGCTTAGCATACATGACTAAAGCTAGAGAAAATTGGACAGCATCTCCTTTATTTATATGACTTCCTCCATATCATATATCAACTCCCAAACATCAATAATACATTCACAACATCATAACAATAGTCTTTATTCACCTACATTATCCTTACTTCTCAATTCACTTCCAATCATCCATATCCATGGTCATAACACACTATTACATTCGCTCATATAAAATGTTTATCCCATGGTCTCAATATCATTTATAACATTATTATAATCAAAACATATCAAGAATCATTACTCAACCCAAGCTACTACTCACAAACATCACTATTCTCACATTCAAGACCCATTTTCTATATCCTTCTACAATCCAAGTGTTTCAACTTCTCAATACCTTAAACAACATGGAAATACAATAAGACTTACCTTAGATGTAGTAGGAATGAACCTTGAGTGGAAATACTTCACTTGAACCAAAACCCTAGCTCACGTTTCTACCTTCATTAGAGGTATACTATCATTAGAAAATCGATAACTTAGCATACTTGACTAAAGCTAGAGAAAATTGGACAGCATCTCCTTTGTTTATACGACTTCCTCCATATCATATATTAACTCCCAAACATCAATAATACATTCACAACATCATAACAATAGTCTTTATTCTCCTACATTATCCATATTCCTCAATTCACTTCAAGTCATCCATACCCATGGTCATGGAACACTATTACATTCACTCATATACAATGTTTATCCCATTTTCTCAATATCATTTATAACATGATTATAATTATAACATATCAAGAATCATTACTCAACCCAAGCTATTACTCAAAATGACACTATTCCCACATTCATGACCCATTTTATATCTCCTTCTACAATCCAAGTGTTTTAACTTCTCAGTACCTTAAATAACATGGAAAGATCATAAAACTTACCTTAGATGTTGTAGGAATAAGCTTTGGGTGGAAATACTTCACTTGAGCCAAAACCCTAGTTCATCTCCAACGAATTTTCTTGACTTTAATGATCTTTAATGAGTTTCTTACACTTGGTTTTCTTAGTTTGATGAAGTTGATTATAAATTTCTCTTGGGTTCTTGTAGATGAAGAGTGGAGAGGGTTTCTAGAGAGTTCTTGAAGTGTTGGATGAAAAATGAAATGAAATAATGAACTTGGTCCCTTTTTAATAACGTAGAAATCTGATCCGTCGAGAAATTACACGGACACTTATACGGTCCGTATAAGTGACAGTGAAATCGTCCCTTTAACCTCTCAATTTTGTGACCATTATACAGCACATTATACGGGCCGTATAACTTTATGCGGTCCGTATAAGTGACCATGAAACCACCTCTTCAACATCTCGCCTCTGTGACCATTATACGGCACATTATACGGCCCATATAATTTTATACGGTCCGTATAAGTGATCGTATAATCCCACCAGTGAGGGAATTCACTGTGACGATTCTGCGGACCATTATACGGACCGTATAATCGGTCGTGGAACCCATCTTCTCTCTGATCTTGTCCTCGTCACTTCGTTTGATCTCCAATCCGTTTGGAACCTTCTTGATACTTGTTTAACACCTCATTAACGATTCTAAGGGACATTATAATTCTTCTCCAAGACACTACTAAATGATAATAAACTTGCTACTCGTAAATCCTTTCCGATACTCATAGTATGCCTTGCCCTCTCTTGGAAAACTTTTTCCTCTTACTCCAAATGTCTTTGAAATCTTAATTAGGGTCATAAAATCTCATTCCTTACTTATTGAAATACCGTATACTTCGTGCTCTTCATTAGTCTATTCATTGTGCATCAAAGGGAATTTTTTGAAGTGTAACATTCTTCCCCCCTTAAGAACATTCGTCCTCGAATGTTAGGTCCTCGAGGATTCTATAAAAATTTCACCAGAGTTTCCCCTATAAGAATGCCTCATAGGGCCACAACATAATAGCAATAGAGTTTGGCCACACACGACCCAAATGCATAAAAAGAAAACATACATACCTTATGATCTTGACGTCTCATCTTGGATCTCTTCTAGGGGCTGAAATAAGTGCGGGTACTTGGATGTCATATTTTCTTCCGCTTCCCATGTCATTTCTTCTAGGTTATTGTTTCTCCATAAAACCTTAACTGAGGCCACTTCTTTGTTTCTAAGCCTCCGTACTTGCCTATCTAATATGGCAATGGATACCTCTTCATAAGTCAACTTTTCTGTCACTTGAACATCATTTACTGGTACGATCCTAGTAGGATCTCTGACACATTTACGAAGCATCGAGACATGGAAAACTGGGTGAACTGACTCCAAATCAGGAGGTAGATCTAATTCGTAAGCCACTTTGCCTACTTTGTGCACAATCTCATAAGGCCCAATGTACCGGGGACTAAGCTTCCCCTTTTTGCCAAATCTCATTACACCCTTCATTGGTGACACTTTTAAGAATACCCAATCTTTCACATGGAACTCTAAGTCCCTTCGACGATTATCCGCATAGGACTTTTAATGACTTTGGGATGCTAATAACCGATCTTGTATGAGCTTAACGTTTTCTACGGTTTGTTGGACCAAGTCTGGCCTTATCAATTTAGTCTCTCCTACCTCGAACCACCCAATTGGGGATCTACATTTTCGCTCTTATAAAGCCTCATACGGTGCCATTTGGATGCTAGAATGATAACTATTGTTATAAGAAAATTCAATGAGTGGTAAGTGATCATCCCAATTACCTCCAAAATCTATCATACAGGCCCGTAACACATCTTGAAGAGTCTGAATGGTACGTTCAACTTGTCCATCAGTCTACGGGTGAAATGTCGTGCTAAGGCTCACTTGAGTCCCCAAACCCTCTTGGAAGGACTTCCAAAAATTAGCTGTAAACTGAGTTCCTCTATCTGAGATAATAGATGCTGGGACACCATGGAGTCGCACTATCTCTTTAACATAAAGCTTTGCATAATCTTCTGCCACATATGTAGTTCTGACTAGTAAGAAATGAGCTGACTTCGTGAGTCTATCCACAATCATCCATATAGAATCATAATTACGTCGAGAACGGGGCAAGCCTATAATGAAGTCCATGTCAATTACTTCCCACTTCCAAGTTGGAATTTCAATAGCTTGCAACAATCCGCCCGGCTTTTGATGCTTGATTTTTACTTGTTGACAGTTGGGACATTGAGCTACGAATTATGCTATATCTTTCTTCATCCCATTCCACCAATATATAGCTTTAAGATCATGGTACCTTTTCGTTGCTCCGGGATGGACAGAATAACGGGAACTATGAGCTTCTCTCAATAATTGGTGGCGTAAACCTGTCACATCAGGAACACATAATCTGCCTTGGCATCGAAGAAGTCCATCTCCTGAGATCTAAAATGATGACTTCTCCTTCTGAGAGACTGTATCTCTGTAATGCATTAGCATGGGATCTTCGTATTGTCGCTCTTTAACTTCCACTACTAGCGACGAGACTGCTGAATTCTGGATGGTAGTTCCCCTGCTACCTGAGTCCACTACTCGAACTCCTAGGCTAGCTAACTACTGCAGCTCACGAGCCATTTCTCTTTTCTTTGGTCGTACATCACACAACATTCCCATAAATCTACGGCTAAGAGCATCAGCCACAACATTTTCCTTTCCGGGGTGATATAGGATATCAACATCATAATTTTTTAGCAATTCCAACCATCGTCATTACCGCAAATTCAAATCTTTCTGCTTGAAGATATACTGAAGGCTCTTATGATCTGTATAAACATCCACATGGACACTATACAAGTAATGTCTCCGCATCTTTGATGCATGAATCACTGCATCCAATTCTATATTATGGGTTGGATAATTTTTCTCATGTTTTCGTAATTGCCTTGAAGCATACGCAATCACCCGACCATGTTGCATCAACACACAGCCTAGCCCAATGCCTGAAGTATCGCAATAAACAACATAACCTTCCCATCCCTCTGGAAGTGTCAGGACTGGGGAAGAAGTCAATCTATCCTTTAGCTCTTAGAAACTACGTTCACAAGCATCTGTCCATTGAAACTTTGCTAATTTCTGGGTCAGCGTTGTGAGTGGTGCCAAAATGGAAGAAAAACCTTCAACTAATATCCTGTAATAACCTGCTAAGCCTAGAAATCTACGAACCTCCGTAGGAGTTGTGGGCCTTGGCCAAGTCTTCACTGCCTCAATCTTTTGGCTATCTACTCGAATACCATCGACTGCAACAATGTGCCCCAAAAATGTCGCTGAGTTCAACCAAAACTCACACTTCGAAAATTTGGCAAACAACTCTCGAGTTTGAATAACTCTAAGGACAGTATGCAAATGATCCGCGTGTTCTGCCTCGGATCTAGAATACACCAAGATATCGTCGATGAATACAATCACAAATAGATCTAGGAAGGGCCTAAACACATTGTTCATCAAATCCATAAATACTGCCGGTGCATTAGGTAGCCCAAATGACATTACCCAGAACTCAAAATGGCCATATCTTGTTCTGAAGGCTGTCTTAGGGATATCTTTCTCCCTAACTCTCACTTGATGATACCCGGACCTCAAATCTATCTTTGAAAACCATTTTGCACCTTGTAATTGATCAAACAAGTCATCAATCCTCGGAAGAGGATATTTGTTCTTAATCGTCACCTTATTCAATTGCTGACAGTCAATGCACATTCGCAAGGAGCCATCTTTCTTTCGGACGAAAAATACGGGTGCTCCCCACGGGGATGAACTAGGCCTAATAAAGCCTTTCTCAAGCAAGTGTTTCAATTGCTCCTTCAACTCTTTCAATTCTGCGGGAGCCATTCTATAAGGAGGAATAGATATAGGCTTGGTGTATGGCAACACATCAATAGCAAAATCACTCTCCCGCTCGGGAGGGAGGCCTGGAAGCTCTTCCGGGAACACATCCAGAAACTCATTCACTGCGGGAACTGACTGAAGAGTCGGCGGTTCAGCTTCTACATCTTGAACCTGAACTAGATGATAAATGCATCCTTTTGTGATCATTTTCCTTGCCATTAGATAGGAAATAAACCTACCTTTTGGTGACGCAGTATTCCCTTCCCATTCTAAAACTGCTTCTCCCGAAAATTGGAAACGAACCATTTTCATTCTACAATCAACATTGGCATAGCAAGAAGCCAACCAATCCATGCCCATAATAACATCAAAATCCACCATTTTTAACTCATGCAAGTCAATCATAGTATGACGGTCACAAATCACAACTATGCAGTTTCTATATACTCGGCTAGCTATTACCGATTCACCAACAGGTGTGGACACCTCAAAAAGTTTGATCGACTCCGGTTTGACTCTAAACCGACCCGCAATATACGGAGTAACATATGACAATGTGGATCCCGGATCTATCAAAGCATATACATCATGAGAAAATACCGATAATATACCTGTGACAACATTAGGAGAAGACTCAAGATCTTGGTGTTACGGTGCTGAGGACCGCTAGAACTGGGGACTCTCCCTCTGCCTCTACCATGGCCGACTGGCGCATGTGAACCTGGCCCCATAGGGCGTACAGATGATGAATATCCAGCTACCGACCCTGAAGGCTAGGTCCTACATCTACCACCAACTGAGAGGCAATCACGCATAATATGCCCTGGCTGACCACATGAATAGAAACCCTCTGAACCCAATCGGCACTGACCCCAATGTAACTTCCCATACTGGGAACATCGTGGCATGGGTGGCCTCGCCTGACCCGAATCACCCCTGAACTGAGATCCCGAAAAGCTCTGACTCGGCCCGAAATGAGTAGACCTATCAAATCTCTGGCCTGCAAACCGTGGAGGCGCACTAGTCATAGAATGGCTTAAATGCCTAGAAACCTGTTGTCTATGACCGCCCCTAGACTCACTCATCGGACCCGAAAATCTAGCAGTCTTGTTATACCCTCTATCGTGCTCACGTTCACTTCTTTGTTGTTGTAGGCTTTCTTCTAAATTTTGAGCATGGGCCTGAATGCGTGAAATATCCATGTTGTCCGGAAGGGAAGCAGTCAAGCACCTATCCATCAAATGTGGCCCTAGGCCTTTCACAAATCGGGGCACTCGGTTACCCATATCCGCTACCATAGCCGAAGCATACCTGGCTAAAGAATTGAAGCGGAGACTATAATCTAAAGCAATCATGCTTCCTTGCCTTAAATTCAAGAACTTATTGGCTCTAGCTCGCCGAACTTCTGGAGGCAAATAATGTCGGAGGAAAGCATCTACAAATTCTTGTCATACCGGAGGAGGCGCATTGGCTCCCCGTGAAGCCATTCAAACCGCGTACCAATGAATCGCAACATCCCTCAATCTATAGGATGCTAACTCCACCGATTCGGTGTCCAAAGCATGTATCAACCGAAGTGTCCTCAACATTCCATCAATAAAATTCTGAGGGTCCTCATCCGGCTTTGATCCAAAGAATTCCGAAGGGTTCAAGCTAATAAAATCACGGGCCCTTGCACTAACAGCCCTATCACCTTGCCCTGTACTTTGCCGCTGAGTCTAGGAAGCAACCAATTGAGTAAGCAAATGAATGGCCTCTTTTACATCTTGGCCTGAAGCATCCGGTAGAGGAGCCGAAGGTGCTGGAGCTGGGGCTGAGGCTCCCTCACGCTCCTCAGAAATAGGCACTGAATGGGGGGACTGAGATTGAGCCGCATTCTGGGACTCACTTTCCTCTACAATTGTTGGCGGTGCTCTTTCAGCCCGCTTTTCTGCCACTATCTTGCCCTTTTGGGCTGCGATAGCCTTTCTCTTTACAGGCATTTCTGAAATACATAACACACGATTAAGGAAAAATAATTTCTTATGTCATAGCTCTATCGCACGATCTTATGAAGAAAGAAGGTCAATCATTCCTAAAATGCCCGCAGCCTCTTGTTTATAAGTGTGGCGCGCAACACACCCATAACGAAGACTCTACTGGACACGGCTCGTAGACATACCCTAGGACTGCACTGCTCTGATACCACTTTTTTCACGACCCAACCGGAGGGCCGCGATGGGCACCCGGTGCTAACCCCCCCCCCCCCCTCCCCTCCCCGGGCACCTCTTATCATACTTTCACATTTACATCTAGGTGAGCCACATAGCTAAATCATACTTTCTATCCATCAATCATACTAATCCTATTGGACGACATTACATTCATATCATCATTAGCAACTATGCCCATATCGATGTACATAAGCCGACGAGGCTAACAAAATGATATCCAAATTGTAGGCCGACAAGGCTAAACACATCTAACCGTATACACATGTCTACGAGCCTCCAAGGAGAGTATGTCATATCATATAGGCGGGACAGGACCCCGCCATGCCCATAAATATATACACAAAAGAATAAGTACCAAAAGTTGTAACTCCGAATGAAATTGAGCTCCACTATGTAGTCCCTAAGTAATAAGGCTATGGATCAAGTCTGTCTCCCTGGCCACCTGCGGGCATGACGCAGCGTCCACAAACAAAAGGACGTCAGTACAAAGAATGTACTGAGTATGTAAAGCATGATCAACATCATTATGAAAGCATAATAGGCAACATAAGAGATAGCATAGGATGGGAGATAGCAGAATCATCGTCATAAACACTTACTTGCTTTTCATAGGCACTTTCCGTTTCTAGTGCGTAATGGTGTACATACATCCATATCCGTATCCGTATTCATATATGTACTCATTTTCATATTCATATACATATTCATATTCATAATCATATTCATATTCATATTCATATTCATATTCATATACATATCATTTACATAGCATACCCGACCATGAAGGTTTGGTGGTTTCACATACCCGGCCATGACAAGGCTCGGTGTCACACATACCTGGCCCTACCAAGGCTCAGTGTTATACATACCTGGACCTACTAGGGCTCAATGTTTTCCATACCCAACTGCAATGGTGCACGCGCATTAAGCTCGGGGTTTCATAATAGCCATACATAGGCACATATACATAAAAGCTCATAAGCATCTTTAGCATCATTACTATCATCGTTCATTGCATCTATCCTTATAGGATTACTCGTCATATGAGGAATTTAGTACAATCGTAACATATCGGGAATCATGAGCTTAGCGGCTTTTGAAGGTAGCATCATTTGGAGGACATCATAGGCTTATAGAAGATTAGATATTTGGCCAAAGAACCATGCCTTATGAAAGAAGGGTTAGCCTTACATACCTTTTCGTGCAAATATTCTATCACTTGAACGTTCTCCTTCAATGCTCACGTTTCTACCTTCATTAGAGTTATACTATCATTAGAAAATCGATAACTTAGCATACGTGACTAAAGCTAGAGAAAATTGGACAGAATCTCCTTTGTTTATACGACCTCCTCCATATCATATATTAACTCCCAAACATCAATAATACATTCACAACATCATAACAATAGTCTTTATTCTCCTGCATTATCCATATTCCTCAATTCACTTCAAGTCATCCATACCCATGGTCATGGCACACCATTACATTCACTCATATAAAATGTTTATCCCATGTTCTAAATATCATTTATAACATGATTATAATCATAACATATCAAGAATCATTACTCAACCCAAGCTATTACTCAAAATGACACTATTCCCACATTCATGACCCATTTTCTATCTCCTTCTACAATCCAAGTGTTTTAACTTCTCAATACCTTAAATAACATGGAAAGATAATAAAACTTACCTTAGATGTTGTAGGAATAAGATTTGGGTGGAAATATTTCACTTGAGCCAAAACCCTAGTTCATCTCCAACGAATTTTCTTGACTTGGATGATCTTTAATGAGTTTCTTACACTTGGTTTTCTTCGTTTGATGAAGTTGATTATAAATTTCTCTTAGGTTCTTGTAGATGAAGAGTGGAGAGGGTTTCTAGAGAGTTCTTGAAGTGTTGGATGAAAAATAAAATGAAATAATGAACTTGGTCCCTTTTTAATAACGTAGAAATTTGATCCGTCGAGAAATTATACGGACACTTATACGGTCCGTATAAACTTATATGGTCTGTATAAGTGACCGTGAAATCGC
The DNA here is from genome assembly GCF_019175385.1 of Lycium barbarum. NCBI lineage: Eukaryota > Viridiplantae > Streptophyta > Magnoliopsida > Solanales > Solanaceae > Lycium > Lycium barbarum. Next base: position 44,806,161 of record NC_083345.1, on the reverse strand, counting down.
CCCTTTAACCTCTCGATTCTGTGACCATTATACGGCACATTATACGGGCCGTATAAATGTATACGGTCCGTATAAGTGACCGTGAAACCATCTCTTCAACATCTCGCCTCTGTGACCATTATACGGCAAATTATACGGCCCGTATAATTTTATACGGTCCGTATAAGTGACCGTATAATCACACCAGTGAGGGACTTCACTGTGATGATTCTGCGGACCATTATACGGACCGTATAACATTATACAGACCGTATAATCGGCCGTGGAGCCCATCTTCTCTCTGATCTTGTCCTCGTCACTTCGTTTGATCTCCAAACCTTATGGAACCATCTTGATACTTGTTTAACACCTCATTAACGATTCTAAGGGACATTATAATTCTTCTCCAAGACACTATTAAATCATCATTAACTTGCTACTCGTAAATCCTTTCCGATACTCATCGTATGCCTTGCCCTCTCTTGGCAAACTTTCTCCTCTTACTCCAAATGTCTTTGAAATATTAATTAGAGTCATCAAATGTCATTCCTTACTTATTGAAATACCATATACTTCGTGCTCTTCAATAGTCTATTCAATGTGCATCAATGGGGAATTTTTTGAGGTGTAACAATTACTAGTGACGAGACTGCTGAATTCTTAATGGTAGTTCCCCTGCTACCTGAGTCCACTACTCGAACACCTAAGCTAGCTAACTGCTGGAGCTCATGAACCATTTCTCTTTTCTCTGGTCGTACATCACACAAACTTCCCATGGATCTACGGCTAAGAGCATCAGCCACAACATTTGCCTTTCCAGGGTGATATAGGATATCAACATCATAATCTTTTAGAAATTCCAACCATCGTCGCTGCCGCAAATTCAACTCTTTTTGCTTGAAGATATTTTGCAGGCTCTTATGATCTGTATAAATATCCACATGGACACCATATAAATAATGTCTCCACATCTTTAATGCATGAATCATTGCAGCCAATTCAAGGTCATGGGTTGGATAATTTTTCTCATGTTTTTGTAATTGCCTTGAAGCATACGCAATCACCTTACCATGTTGCATCAACACACAGCCTAGCCCAATTCCTGAAGCATCGCAATAAAAAACATAACCTTCCAATCCTTCTGGGAGTGTCAGGACTGGGGCAGAAGTCAATCTATACTTTAGCTCTTGGAAACTACATTCACAAGCATCTGTCCATTGAAACTTTGCTGATTTCTGGGTCAGCTTTGTGAGTGGTGCAGAAATAGAAGAAAAACCTTCAACAAATCTCCTGTAATATCCTGCTAAGCCAAGGAAGCTACGAACCTCCGGAGGAGTTATGGGCCATGGCCAAGTCTCCACGGCCTCAATTTTTTGGCTATCTACCCGAATACCATCGGCAGCGACAATGTGCCCAAAAAATGTCACTGAGTTCAACCAAAACTCACACTTAGAAAATTTTGCAAACAACTCTCGAGTTTGAAGCACTCTCAGGACAGTACGCAAATGATCTGCATGTTCTGCCTCGGATCTAGAATACACCAAGTTGTCGTCGATGAATACAATCACAAATAGATCTAGGAAAGGCCTGAACACATTGTTCAGCAAATCCATCAATACCGTCGGTGCATTAGTTAGCCCAAATGACATTACGCAGAATTCAAAATGGTCATATCTTGTTCTGAAGGCTGTCTTAGGGATATGTTTCTCCCTAACTCTCACTTGATGATACCCGGATCTCAAATCTATCTTTGAAAACCATTTGGCACCTTGTAATTGATCAAACAAGTCATCAATCCTCGAAAGAGGATATTTATTCTTAATCGTCACCTTATTCAATTGCCTATAGTCAATGCACATTAGCAAGGAGCCATCTTTATTTCGGACAAACAATACGGGTGCTCCCCACAGGCATGAACTAGGACTAATAAAGCCTTTCTCAAGCAAGTCTTTCAATTGCTCCTTCAACTCTTTCAATTTTTCGGGGGCCATTCTATAGGGTGGAATAGATATAGGCTTGGTGTCTGGAAACACATCAATAGCAAAATCAATCTCCCGCTCGGGAGGGAGGCCTGGTAGTTCTTCCGAAAACACATCCAGAAACTCAATCACTACGGGAACTGACTGAAGAGTCGGCGGTTCAGCTTCTACATCTTGAACCCGAACTAGATGATAGATGCATCCTTTTGTGATCATTTTCCTTACCTTTAGATAGGAAATAAACCTACCTTTTGGTGACGCGGTATTCCCTTTTCATTCTAAAACTGGTTCTCCCAGAAATTGGAAGCGAACCATTTTCATTCTACAATCAATCATAGTACGACGGTCACAAATCACCACTATGCAGTTTCTATATACTTGACTAGCTATTACCGATTCACCAACAGGTGTGGACACCTCAAAAGGTTTGATCGACTCCAATTTGACTCTAAATTGACCCGCAATATACGGAGTAACATATGTCAATGTGGATCCCGGATCTATCAAAGCATATACATTATGAGAAAACACCGATAATATACCTGTGACCACATCAGGAGAAGACTCAAGATCTTGGCGTCCAGCCAAGGCATAAATACGGTGCTGAGGACTGCTAGAACTGGGGACTCTCCCTCTGCCTCTACCATGGCTGACTGGAACATGTGAACCTGGCCCATTGGGCGTACAGATGATGAAGATCCGGCTACCGACCCTGAAGGCTGGGTCCTACCACTACCACCAACTGAGGGGAAATCACGCATAATATGGCCTAGCCGACCACATGAATAGAATACCTCCGAACCCAATCGGCACTAACCCTAATGTAACTTCCCACACTGGGAACATCATGGTACGAGTGGCCTCGCCTGACCCGAATCACCTCTGGCCTGAAAACCGTGGAGGCGCACTATTCATAGAATGGCCTGAATACCTCGAGAACTGCTTTCTGTGCCCACCTCTATACTCACTCATTGGACTCGAAGATCTAGCCCTTTTGCTATGTCCCCTATCATGCTCACGCTCACTCTTTTGTTGTTGTAAGCTTTCTTTTAAATTTTGAGCATGGGCTTGAATGTGTGAAATATCCATGTTGTCCTAAAGGGACGCAGTCAATCACCTATCCATCAAATGTGACCCTAGGCCTTTCACAAATCGGTGCATTCGGTCACCCATATCTGCTACCATGGTCGAATCATACCTAGCCAAAGAATTGAAGTGGAGACTATACTCTAAAGCACTCATGCTACCTAGCCTCAAATTCGAGAACTTATTGGCTCTAGCTCGCCGAACTTCTGGAGGAAAATAATGTCGGAGGAAAGCATCTACAAATTCTTGCCATACCGGGGGAGGCGCATTGGTTCCTCGTGAAGCCATCCAAACTGTGTACCAATGAACTGAAACATCCCTCAATATATAGGATGCTAACTCCACCGATTCGGTGTCCGAAGCATGTATCAACCGAAGCGTCCTCAACATTCCATCAATAAAATTCTGAGGGTCCTCATCCGGCTTTGATCCAAACAATTCCGGAGTGTTCAAGCTAATAACATCACGGGCCCTTGCACTAACAGCTCTATCACCTTGCCCTGTACTTTGCCGCTGAGTCTGGGCAGCAACCAATTGAGTAAACAAATGAATGGCCACTTTTACATCTTGGCCTGAAGCATCCGGTAAAGGAGTCGGATGTGCTGGAGCTGGGTCCGAGGCTTCCTCACGCTCCTTAGAAATAGCACTGAATGGGCGGACTGAGATTGAGCCGCATTCTGGGACTCACTTTCCTCTACAACTATTGGCGGTGCTCTTTCAGCCCGCTTTTCTGCCACTGTCTTGCCCTTTTAGGCTGACGTAGCCTTTCTCTTTACTGGCATCTCTGAAATACATAATACACGGTTAAGGAAAAAGAAGTTCTTATGTCATAGCTCTATCGCACGATCTTATGGAGAAAGAAGGTCATTCATTCCTAAAATGCCCGCAGCCTCTTGTTTATAAGTGTGGCGCGCAACACACCCATAACAAGGACTCTACTGGACACGGCTCGTAGACACACCCTAGGACAGAACTGCTCTGATACCACTTTTTTCACGACCCAAACCGGAGGGCCGCGACGGGCACCGGGTACTAACTCATCCGGGCACCTCTTATCGTACTTCACATCTACATCTAGGTGAGCCACATAGCTAATCCATATTTTCCATCCATTATTTATACTAATCTCATTGGGCAACGATACATACATATATATATATATATATATATATATATATATATATATATATATATATATATATATATCACCATCAATAACAATTCCCATATCACTGTACATAAGCCGACGAGGGTAACAAAATGATATACACAAGACTAGCCGACAAGTCCAAATACATCTAACCATATACACATGTCTTCGAACCTCTAAGGAGAGTATGTCATATCATATAGGCGGGACAGGACCCCGCTATGCCCATAAATATGTACACAAAAGAATAAATACCAAAAGTTGTAGCTCCGAACGAAATGGAGCTCCGCTATATAGTCCCTGAGTAATAAAGCTATGGATCAAGCCTGACTCCCTGGCCACCTGCGGGCATGACGCAGCGTCCACAAACAAAAGGACGTCAATACGAAGAATGTACTGAGTATGTAAAGCATGATCAACATCATTATGAAAGCATAATAGACAACATAAGAGATAGCATAGGATGGGAGATAGTGGTATCATCGTCATAAACACTTACTTGCATTTCAAAGGGACTTTCAATTTCTAATGCATGATTGTGTACATACATCCATATCCGTATCCGTATTCATATCCGTACTCATTTTCGTATTCATATACATATTCATATTCATATTCACCTACATATTATTTGCATAGCATACCCGACAATGAAGGTTCGGTAGTTTCACATACCCGGCCATGACAAGGCTCGGTGTCATACATACCTGGCCCTACCAAGGCTCAGTGTTATACATACCTGGCCCAACCAAGGTTCAGGGTTTTTCTGTACCCAACTGCAGTTGTACGCGCGCAATATATATATACATATTCTACCCGGCCATATAAGCTCGGGGTTTTATAATAGTCATACATATATACATATACATAAAGGCTCATAAGCATCTTTAGCATCATTAGTATCATCGTTCATTACATCTATTCTTAGAGGATTTCTCATCATAGAAGGAATTTAGTACAATCGCATATCGAGAATCATGAGCTTAGAAGCTTTTGAAGATAACACCATTTGGAGAACATCATAGGTTTATAGAAGATTAGATATTTGGCCAAAGAACCATGCCTTATGAAAGAAGGGTTAGCCTTACATACCTTTCCGTTCAACTATTCTATCACTTGCACGTTCTCCTTCAATGCTCACATTTCTACCTTCATTAGAGTTATACTATCATTAGAAAATCGATAGCTTAGCATACGTGACTAAAGCTAGAGAAAATTGGACAGCATCTCCTTTTTTTATATGACTTCCTCCATATCATATATCAACTCCCAAACATCAATAATACATTCACAACATCATAACAATAGTCTTTATTCACCTACATTAGCCTTACTTCTCAATTCACTTCCAATCATCCATATCCATAGTCATAGCACACTATTACATTCGCTCATATACAATGTTTATCCCATGTTCTCAATATCATTTATAACATGATTATAATCATAACATATCAAGAATCATTACTCAACCCAAGCAACTACTCACAAACATCACTATTCTCACATTCAAGACCCATTTTCTATATCCTTCTACAATCCAAGTGTTTCAACTTCTCAATACCTTAAACAACATGAAAATACCATAAAACTTACCTTAGATGTTGTAGGAATGAACCTTGAGTGGAAATACTTCACTTGAACCAAAACCCTTGTTCGCCTCCAATGGAATCTTTTGTGGTCCTCCAACCCTTGGAAGCTTTCTAACACATAAACACTTGATTCTAGTCTTTTGATCTTTATGTTCTCTTGAACTTGAGTGGAATGTTCTTCGAGAAGGGTTTTGAGCTCTCAATACTTGTAGAAGATGAAAAATGAAGTAAAAGAACCCAAGGCATCTATTTATACAAAAACTAAAATCAGCCCGTCGGGACTTCCACGGACACTTATACGGTCCGTATAACCTTGTACGGCCCGTATAAGTGGCCGTGGTTCACCAACCAAAAAATCATCTCCCTGCTGGGAGTTATACGGACCCTTTTATACTGACCGTATAAAGTTATACGGACCGTATAAGTGGTCGTGTAACTCCATTTCTCTGAAATGGATTCCGTCGTTTCATTCGATCTCCAATCCTTATGGAACCTTATTGACACTTGTTTGGCACCTCATTAACAATATAAGGGACGTTATAACTCATCTCCAAAATATCATTAAGTCATCATTAACTTGGTACTCGTAAATCCTTTTCGATACATAACGTATACCATGCCTTTTCTCGGTAACTTTCTTCTCTTACCTCGAATGTCTTTGAAATCTCAATTAGGGTCATCAAAGGATATTTCTTACTTACAGAAATATCGTATACCTCGTGCCCTTCGTTGGTCTATTCACTGCGCATTAACTGAAAATTTTTTGAGGTGTAACACACATGTCCAAAGGGGCGTGCGCCAGCTTCTTCGCACAGTTGACTGAAGATAGGATCCATTGGAAGTTCCCTGACTTCATTTCTGAGGGCATAACAGTTCGAGGTAGGAAGTTTCGCCCCTACTACCCTTCCTGAGTCTTGAGGCAGTTTAGGAGAAGACAGGTGATACAATAAGTGGGAAACACTAAGAATTTTTTAATCGAGCATACAGAGCAAAAAATTAGAAACGCTGGGGTAATATTCCGAGAGTGGAATGGTCTCGTGAGATTGGGTCAGGACACTTTAGACCCCCATAGGTTTAGACTAGAGTGTGATCCGGGATACCATATCTGGCTACAGGGTCACTTAGTAAGCACAAACGTTCCAGGACTTGTACTCCATCACACTATCATGGATAGATCTTCAGAGGACGAAGCCAGAGTCCGACTGACTGAGAGGAAAGCAAATGATAGGGATGCTAAATACTTAGAGAAGATTGAGCACGATCAGACTATGATAGCCGGGTTAGTTCAAGAGGAAGAGAGCCTGAGAGAGTGTTTAGAGGGTACCGATGAGCGTCTGGCTCAGATTATGGAAGAGTCAGACCCTGTGATATTCAGGATGGAGCTATATCGGATAGGTCTTCACATTTAGACCTCCCTTCGGAAGGCCAAGACAAATCGATCTTCGACATCAGCCACTAGAGGACAGTTCTGCTGATTTGCTGCTCTCTTTTACTTTCTATTATAGACCTATGTTGGCTTTGTCATCTTTTTTAATCCCTTCGGGGAAGATATTATTATTATTAATGATTATTTTTAGGTTAATGGTTCGATTTTATAAATGGCACTTGCATGTTTCAAATGATTAAGATAGCCTTGGCTTAAAAAAGCTTTAGGAACACGAGTAGCATAATTGCTTATAAATTACATGATTACTTACTACGTGCTTCACATGTCTACTTGCTATATATGCTATCATTAAAACCTGAATGCAATTGATCCGACATTCTAAATTACCTACCCAAAGAAGAACCAATTGACTCAACCACTTACCCTAGTTTATCTCCACTTAAAAAGGTTGACTTACAATAGCGAATCAAGGAGATCAGGACATGCTCACCCTAGGAGAGACCGCTGAAATGCTGAGACTCAAGGTTCAGCAGATGGAAAGGCATCTTCAAAAAATAGGCAGAAAAATAGTGGAAGTGGATAGGTTGTTGAATCTGGTTGGAAATCCACCAGAAGGGATACCATAAGAGTAGTATTATAAGGAGACCATCCCTGAAGAAATGAGTGAGCTAGTCTCAAACTACATACCATTAGAAAGAAGGCCAGAGGCACCTGAAGACCAAGGAATGGAAACCGACCCGTGGATAATGGAGTCATATCCACAAGAAGAGTTGGAGCCTCAAGAAGTGGCTCCCGAAGATGAGAATGAACAGCCGGAGGAGTCTGAACCTCTGGAGACGGAAGAATCTGAGCATATAGACATAGAAGCTGAGGGGGACTTAGGACCTTTGGAAATGATCCCAGAATTTCAGGGAGAGGGGCTCAACATTGACGAAAAAATGGAAACTGAGCATAGTGTGGAATATGACTACTACAAGCCTGCACAAGAGTCGGTGTTAGCCGCATCTACTGAAGTAATAGAAAGTTTCAGAAGGGCGGACCCTCAAGCCCTCGTTTGGTGGGTATAGCTTTAAAAGCCCATTCATGTCCCTTTCGAGTGGCTCCTCGACCCGTCAGCTGCAAGGACGTGTTCGAGAAGATGATAGCCGCCGGAATACCATGTTCCACTCGAGCTAGGCTCCCAGTCCCCGATTTAGTGTACGCATACAAGAGATGTCCAGTTCACCAGAATTAGTTCGGTCATGCTTTGAATGAGTGCTTGGGTTTAAGAAGAAGAATCATCAGTCTAATAGACGATAGGGTTATCAAAGCCTTATGGGGGCCACAAACCTTACTGGTCCACGACCCTATCGCCCAAGGAGTGGGGGTCACTGTCGACACACAAATCTGGCGGTATGATTTCACAGTATTCGAGGAGACCTATTCGCGTATCTTCTCAACCCTAGCCGTCTTAGGAAGGGTTAAAACCGTGGAACCTATCCACGAGCCCCTACCAGTAGGGCCCAATCAGAAGAAAAAAAAGGTACTTGTTCCATACGGGAGCTATGGGACATAATATCGAGAAATGCGATGCTTTCAAGCTTGAGCCGGAACACATGATCAGAGTCAGGAAGATTTTAGTCATCCTACCCCTGTAGTTCTAATGAAGAAGAAAGACATGAGAGAGCGATTTCGTAAGAACAATGACTCGCAGGGCTATCCTTCTTTGTAAGCTGAACTACGGTAGGGCCTGAATTCCCGCTAAACGATACATAGGCAATCCACGTAAGACTCGGCCCTATATAATATAAATTATTATTCCACCCCCCCCCCCCCCCTCTCCCCATTTGGAAAAGAGAAGAAGGGTTGTCAAAGTAGGACAACCACAAGGCCCACTGGACCAAGATCCACTCTACACAAAGAACCCATAACACCTAAACCTTTAGAACTAAGGATCAATTAGCTATTTGGGTTTTGGTACATGATTTTATGTGTCACATGTATTTTTTCAATACAATATATATGATATCTCGCTTTGGTATTATTTTCAGTAACTACCTTTTCCTGCCTTTGAGTTATTTTTATCTTATAGAACGAGGCCGATTAGTTTAGTAACACAAACTGGCATACTTTACAAGATCTAATGTTGCACTAGCACCTCCCAGAAACCGACAGAGGAAAAGGTATAATGACTGGTACTCCTAAAAATGAAAGAAATGAGCTCGCTCTACGCGAAGAAGATACCCAAGACCCCAAAGAGGCATCACCTCGGGAGGATTTAATTGTAACACTACTAAGCGCCATCACTGCCTTAGAGAATAAGAGTGCTAAAGCCAATACAGTCGATGCCAACAAGGACACGACTGCCGAGGCAAGGAAGCCCCCTCATCCCTTTCCCTCACTTAGCTCTCCAATGCCCGAACATTTCTCAATTTATCCACTAGGGACTGTTCCACCTTCGCAAAATCCAGATGACCCAATCACATCGGTACTTCTTACCACACCCCGCCTCCAGCAAAATACAACCAAATTTTGGGAACCACTCATTCGGTTCCCTCGTATCAAGCTCCTCAGTCGGTGTTCATCAATATGGAAAGTCGACCATATGTTTCAGCTTTGCCAACCAGGAAAACCACGTCAGTCCCACCAAACCACCCTACTTGCCAAACAGTGCCCTTCTATACTCCCAATGCTTTAAATGAATCTTCTTTAGGACTCAAAAAACTGGACCACTATAAGGAAATGGAGAAGGCATGGAGGGCCAGACACGACAAGCGTGAGAAGGACATGGAGAGGAAAATGGAAGAACTATTGGAGAGGTCTAATAGAGTCACAAGAAGGGCCACAGGACTAAGATACAATGATCTGTACATACACCCGGACTTGGACCTACCAGAAGGATTCAAGATTTTGAAATTTGAGATTTTCAACGAGATAGGGAATCCCAAAGCACACCTCTATTCCTACTATGACTAGTTGGTCGGGGTCAAAAAGAACGAACCTCTGATTATGCGACTACTCAGCCAAAGTCTAACCGGTGAAGTTGCCAAATGGTTTGCAACCCAAGACATGCGCCAATGGCTCACTTGGGAAGATATGGCAAAAAACATTAATGTAAAAGTTTCGATTCAATGTTAAAACAGTGCCAGACATGTACTACCTCGAGAAGGTCAAACAAAAGTAGACAGAGAATTATCGTGAGTTCGCCAGCCGATGGAGGGCCGAAGCAGTCGGTGTCCAGCCACCAATGTGCGAAGAGGAATTGGTCTCTGTGTTTATTCGGTCACAAGAACCAAATTTCTACAATCGAATGTTGTCCATGGTCGGGAGGCCATTTTCTGAACTCGTCAAGATAGGAGAAGTTATAGAAGATGGTCTCAAATTCGTAAAAATCATCAGCATGTTCAACAAGGCGTCTGGCCAAGCTGCTGGGGGAGTCTTCCGCAAAAGGAAAGAGGACGTGGCAAGCATATCCCACACACCAAGGCTAAAAACCAAAAGGCGAGAAGAGCCACAGTCTCCTCATCAATACCTCCTCCTGTCAATTATCCAACTTCTCCTTACAACCCTGTGTCTGTGTTCTACACACAACCAAGCTTTACGGCCATTGTGCCAGCTTACTTAAATCCACCAAGCATCCGAGTGCCAGCTTCTACTTACCAACCACCATCACAGCAAACTTACCAAACAACGGCTCATGATTATTGCCTACCACAGAACAATCCACCACAAAACTACCAAATTCACCCACCACCAAATTAACAAAATCAACCACCACATTCATCGTACAATGTTCCACATCCCACTTTCGAGAGAAAATCGATGCGAGAGTTTACTACATTACTTGAGCCAAGGGTACAACTCTTTGAAAGATTGCATGCCACAGGGTTCATTCAAAAGGTCCATCCAAAATCAGCTCAGCTCGGAAATAGGTTCTTCAGAGCCGACCAGACATGCGCCTACCACTTCGGAGGCAATGGTCTCTGCACGGAAGGCTACATCAATCTGAAACATAAAATCCAAGATTTGATTGACAAAAGGGAGATCATTCTGGAAACCACATCACCCAACGTGAACATGACCCTATTGCGGAACCATAGAAATGGCAGAGTTCACATAATTGAAAAGAATGAGGACTGGGTAGCCTGCAGGGCATTATTCCCCAGCACCGTCAAAATAATTGAGCAGGCAGTAGCCTCCCTCATTCTCCAGGAGCGTCCGAACTTTAAGGTCTTGGTTCCAGCACCAGGGATTCCTACATTACTCTGGAGTGTCAGGACAAGGTGGTGGAAAGAGTGCTTGTTGACAATGGGACAGGACTCAACATCTGTCCCTTAACCACATTGATGCAGCTCTGCTATGACATCGGTAAAGTCCGCTAGAGCAGGACAAATGTCAGGGCATTTGATGGGTCCCAAATTATTATTTAGGAGAGTTGGACCAGCACATCTAAATAGGACTTTCCTCTTTCACAGCAGAATTCCAAGTCATGGCAATCACTGCCAATTATCACTTGCATCGGGGCAACCCACACTGAGGAAAAGGTTGACAAGCCAATGCCTGCAATCTACAAAATGATTGCCTCCACTATGCTAAAAAATGGTTTTGAATCAGGGAAGGGCCTAGGAAAAGATTTGAAGGGCATATAACAGAGCCTATACCGATCCCAAAAGAAAATTACCACTTCAGCATGGGGTATATTCCTAGTGAGGACAAGCCCACAAAAGCCACCAAAAGAGAAACAAGAATAGAGAATTTACCTCAACTGATTCCGGGGTTATACCAATCATTTCCCAAACAGATGCCAATACAGAAAGACAATGAAGTTAGTTAGGGCTTGGAGCTGCTACTCCAAGAGGAAGGATGCTACGCAATCATCAAAGAATGCTAGGAGATACCCACCATACGCAGCCTGAGGTCGGGAGAACGCTTGGACAACTGGATATCCACTCCCCTCTTGGCTCCTCGGTAAAGTGATAGGCTTCTTTTAAATCCTTTTGCTAAAACGGTGACATTGATTGAGGCCCGGATGATCACCTTTTTCCAAAAAATTAACTCGGGATGTTAAAAAATGAGATTGGTCCGATGTTGTTCCGGACTAGGACCACAGTTTGTAATCAATTACTTTCAAATCAATGAAAGCCTCGATTTACACAAAAATAATTTTTTTTACTAACAACAATAAAACATCCTTTATAACCATGCATAATGAACACTAATAAAACCTAACTTTACTTTGCCTCACTTTTTCAGTAATAATAATAATAAAACAACTGAAAATGTCATGACATGCCGAGAAACGAATGAGGAGAATGACAAACAAGAGTACAAGGAATACGACGAGGAGAAAATAATGTCAGAAGGCCTGGTAGAAGAATTGAAAGAATTTGAAGACAAGAAAAAACCAAACATGGATGAAACTGAGGTAATCAACCTCGGTGATGAAGAGAATGTTAAAGAGACATGAATTAGCGCGCATTTGGAAGCGCCACAGAAAGAAGATCTCATAGCTCTATTGAGGGAATATGAGGATGTCTTCGCCTGGTTATATACCGACATGCCAGGACTAAGCACTGAGATTGTTACACCCCGTAGTATCGTATGTTCAAATACGAGCTACCTTTCAGGAGGTATGTGAGCCTATATGTGTTTAACTTATGGTTATGAGGGTTTAAGTGCATATAGTAATCTATGAAAGGATTGAAGGGCAAGTGAATTAAGAAAATTAAATTTTTTGGAACTTGGAAGACAATGTGAGGGGTAATTTTGGCCCAACTTGGAGAAAAAATATATTTTCGTAGATGAGGAGTTTTGAAGCAAAGTAAAAGCCTAAAATAAAGTTCGTCGTGTCTAGTTTCCAGCGCAACAAACCGCTCGTTGATACGACATCGAAGTGGAGAATTATGAACGTTATAAGTTAGGCTGACAGAGCAGAAACGCTGCTACAGTAACCGACTTGCTACAGTGACCCGACCAAATTTGACCCACTATTTAAGGATCAAATCTGATCCTAAACCTCATTTTTCAGCCAAGAACACTTCAAATATTTCCCAAAACTTCTAAAAAAAACTCTCCCAACTTTCGTCCACTAGATTTTAACGCAAATTAAATGAAATCCCCGAATTTAAGTTTGGACAACACATAGCTGCGATTATAATATCGAATTGCGGCGAAACTGGGCTTGGATTCAAGGTGATAATTGAAGATATTACAATCTAGCGGGTGAAAGGTATGAATCTTTCCTTATTAGTATTGATTTAAGCTTATCTACGGAGGAAAAGTTACTAAATGAGCGTATAAGGAATTTATGGGTCGAGAAATTGGATAAAACATCGTGTGGGATGTTTATGGAATATTTTGGTGTTGATAATATTGTTGTTGTTGTTGGTTGCTGAATTGAAATTTTGAGCTAGGCATATAAACAGAGGAGATGCTGCCGAAATTTCGGCAGATTCTAGAAAGATTTATTTGGAGGCTTAGGATAAGTATATAACAACGAGCCTAGCAATAGAATGAATGGTTTTATATGTAGATTTCAAGAAAAGGTAGGTTGGAAAGTCGAGAAGCGAGCTTCCAGTTATGTTAAGGCTCGTCCCTTTCTTTCAAAGGCATGATTCCTAAGTTATGATCCCATAAATGTTTTCATAACCTCCTTGTTTTCAAAATCTAGAAGTTCATGACTCTTAAAGCTTCTTATGATGTTAAATGAAAAAATTTCTATGATGATTGTGACGATGATGATGATTCTCATCTAGAAACTTCGAGGCTATGATTTGAGAGCATTATAAGATTATTGAGCCATTCCATGAATCCCTTGATCTTACTTATTGTTGATAGTCTCACCTCATGTCATTTGTTCCTTCGAGGTGAGATATAGCGAAGATAATGGTTCTATTTTTAGTGCTACCAAAGTTCATGATTCTCGAGACTCCCGTGACATTATCGATTTCATCTTACGATGGTTGAACCTTCAAGGAATGATATAGTGCCAATGGTAATTCTAATGATGATGTTGATTTCTTTTATGTATTTTTATGTGTATGTATATATGTATGCATTGCATCCCACTGATCAGTTGGGTATAACACCGAGCCTACATGGCCGGGTAAGATAACACCGAGCCTACATGGCTGGGTAAGATACCACCGAGCCTACATGGCCGGGTAAGATAACACCGAGCCTACATGACACAGAGTCCCGAAAGGGCCGGATACGGATATAACAGAAGTATGTATAGTAAATGTATGTGAATGCAAGTATGTGTATATTATGTATGGATGTGTATGAAATGTTTTTCCTGTAGACGAGTAGTTTACATGATAGATATCTTAATAAGAGTACGAGGTATAATTACTTACTTTGTCTTATGTTATCTTCATTATAATATCATACTACTATTCATGCCTTACAACTCAGTACATTGCTCGTACTGACGTCCCTTCTTATGGACGCTGCATTCATGCCCGCAGGTATAGATAGACGAGACAAAGTTCTTTCATCGTAGGCTACCTTCAGGTACTAGTCTTGAGTGGTGGCTCCACTTCTCCCTGGAGCATTCCCGAGTCTGTGTCCATATATATATATATATATATATATATATATATATATATATATATATATATGAATTGTGTTAAGGGTACGTCGGGGGCCCTGTACCGACTTGTATACCTCAGTCATGTTCATAGAGGCTTTGCAGACAGTTCCTATATACAGCTTAGTCATAGTGTGACAGTAGTAATGTCGGCATCATGGGTCTATTGTACATTTAATTATGCATGATATTATGTTAATATTTAGCCTGTTGATCTTATTGTTGCCATTCAAGACATAGAGGATGTGAGTTGTAAGTAGGTTCGCTCGGTTTTCGCAAGGTGCTGGGTGCCAATCACGCCTTACGTAGGGTGGGGTTTGACAGAGATAGTGGCTCACATATTACCCATCAAAGAAGGTTTTGCTCTGGTCAAGCAAAAGACCCTGAAATTTAAATCGGATATGAGTATCAGGATAAAGGACGAAGTGGAAAAATAGATCAAATCTGGTATAGTGGATGTGACGTCCCACCCCACTTGGTTGGCCAACATAGTGCCAGTACCCAAGAAAGATGGAAAAATTCGAATATGTGTGGACTATTGGGACCTCAACCGAGCTAGTTCGAAAGATAACTTTCCCCTTCCAAACATCCACATTCTCATTGACAACTGCCCCAAGCATAAGCTGCAGCCGTTCATGGATTATTTCGCTGGGTACCATAGATACTCATGAGCGAAGAAGACGCTGAAAAAATAGTTTTCATCACCCCTTGGGGAGTCTACCATTACAGGGTAATGTCATTCGGTCTCAAAAATGTCGGCGCCATATACATAAGAGAAATGACTACCCTGTTCCATGATATGATGCATCGAGAGATCGAAGTCTATGTGGACGATGTTATCATAAAGTCGAGAGAGAGTTTAGAGCATACCACGCACCTGCGTAAGTTCTTCGACAGACTTCGCAAGTTTAATTTGAATTTAAGCCCGCCAAAGTACGCATTTGAGTGTCTGCGGGTAAACTGTTAGGGTTCATAGTGAATCGAAGAGGCATTGAACTAGACCTTACGAAAATCAAGGCAATCCAGGAACTGCTGCCTCCCAAAACCAAGAGAGAAGTCATGAGCTTCTTGGGAAGGCAGAACTAAATCGGGCGATTCATAACCCAGTCAACCATAATTGTGCAACCATTCCTTAAACTACTCAAGAAAGATGTTCCCACAAAGCGGACGGAGGAATGCCAAGAGGCATTCGACAAAATCAAGAAATACCTTTCCAATCCTTCTGTCTTAGTGCCATCCAGGCCAGGAAGCCCACTGTTGCTGTACCTGTCAGTATCAGAGAACGCTTTTGGGTGTATGCTCGCCCAACATGACGAAGAAGGTAAGAAGGAATATGCCATTTATTATCTGAGCAATAAGTTCACATCCTGCGAATCGAGATACACACTCTTAGAGAAAACATATTGCGCCCTAACGTGGATCGTCCAAAAGCTAAGGCATTACTTGTCAGTATTTACCACTCACCTCATCTCCAGAATGGATCCATTAAGGTATATCTTTCGGCAACCGATGCCCGTAGGAAAGTTAGCCAAATCGCAAATGCTACTAAATGAGTTCGACATTATGAACGTAGCATAGAAGGCAGTTAAAGGACAAGCACTGGGCAACCTGCTGGCAGAAAGTCCCGTCAACAACGAACTCGAACCATAACAAACTTTCTTTCCAGATGAAAAAGTAATGGCTATGGAAGAAGAGGAGGTTGAGTCGTACTCAGGATAGAGATTGTTATTCGATAGAGCAGTCAACTACAAAGTTTCCGGTATCAGAGCGGTGTTGATATCAAAAATAGGACAACACTATCCGATTGCCGCAAAACTTAACTTCAGATGTACCAACAACGTGGCCTAGTACGAAGCATGTATTCTCGGCCTTAAAATGGCATTGGACATGAACATATGAGAGTTGTTGGTAATCGGAGATTTTGACTTGCTCATCAATCAAGTGAAACAAAATTGGCAACCAAGAATGACAAAATACTGCCAGATGTGAATCTGGTATAGAGACTGTCTGGGAGATTCAAAAGTATCGACTTCAGGCATACTCCGAGGGCTCAAAACGAGTTTGCTGACGCTTTGGCGATAATAGACTCCATGATTCAGCACCCCGAGAGTACTCACATTGATCCGTTGGAGATCACTCTAAAGGAAGAATAGGCTCACTGCGCTTACGTTGAGGCCGAGCCAAATGCCAAACCATGGTCCGCCGACATCAAGACATACCTAGAGAAAGGAGAGTACCCTCCAGAAAGCTCGGGAAATCAAAAGAAAACCATCAGGAGGTTAGCCAATGGGTTCTTCCTGAACAACGAAGTATTACACAAGAGGACACCCAACCTACTCAGATGTGTGGATGCGAAGAGGCGACAAAATTCGTGCAAAAATGCCATCAATGTAAAAGTCCCGGAGACCTAATCAAAATTCCTCCAACACAGCTACATGCAATGAGTTCACCTTGGTCGTTCGTGGTATGGGGGATGGATGTCATCAGACCCATTGAGCCACCGGCATCTAACGGACATCGCTTCATCTTAGTCGCCATCGACTACTTCACCAAATGGGTGGAAGAAACTTCTCAAAAGTCGGTGACCAAGAAGGTCATGGATGTCTTCGTCAAGAACAATCCTGTATGCCTCTTCGGTGTGCCCGAGTCCATCATTACAGATAATGGAGCTAATTTGAACAGCCATCTGATGAAACACATCTGTGAGTAGTTCAAGATAACTCACAGGAACTCAACTGCCTATAAGCCGCAGATGAATGGAGCCGTGGAGGCTGCCAACAAAAACATCAAGAGAATCTTGCGGAAGAAGATCGATAACTAGAAGAATTGGCACAAGTAGCTACACTATGCTTGGGTGGGATACAGAACTACAATCCGGACATCTACCGGAGAAACTCCCTCCCTCCTTGTCTATGGTACCGAAGCAGTCATACCTGCAGAGGTAGAAATTTTCTCATTAAGGATTATTTAAGAGGAGGAACTAGATGACGCAGAGTGGGTAGGAAACCGCTACTTAAAACAAGCCATGATACATGGAAAGAGAATGGCTACAGTATGCCACGGCCTACTATACCGCCAAAGGATGTCCCGTACTTTCAACAAATGGGTCAGAGCCCGACTTTTTCAAATCGGACAGCATGTCCTCAAGCGAGATTTTCCTCATCAAGATGAGTACAAAGGAAAGTTCATACCGAACTGGCAAGGACCATACATGGTCCACAAAATGCTTTCAGGAGGAGCCATAGTCCTAGCAGAAACGGACGAATAGGAATGGCCCAAAGATATCAACGCAGACACTCTCAAAAGATACTACATCCCTGTAATCGTATTATCATTTATTATTAGTTGCATTTTTCTTGTAATCGCACTTTGTAATGAAAAAACAACCATCCATGTAATATGAACTACGCAATGACCTGACTTCCCCACAGTGGAATATATAGGTAGTCCACATCGTACCCGGTCGCATTATTAGTAAAAAACCAAAACTCAATTACTTTATTCTGAACTACATTCGGCCTGATTCCGGCTGCAATAGGATACGTAGTCGCTTTCGAGCTCGGTCGTCACAAAAGAAAAACCAAAGAAACCCTTAGAAAGCCTCAGAAACACAAAAGTCAGAAGGAAGCAGCAAAATCATAATACAAGAATCGACGCGAAAGTCAGACAACGTCAACCTTAAACTGGGGCAAAAAAATTTAGGAGACCTCAAAAATACCCGTCAAAACAATCAACAAGGAAAACGACAGACCCAGACCTTAAACTAGGGAAGCTTTTTGAGAAAACCTCAAACATTCCTACACATCAGGACAACACAGGAGTCAAGCGACACAAGACCTGACCCTGGGGCAGAATAGTTTAGAAAGATCTCAAAAATTCCACCAGTTCAGGAATATAGCAATAGGACCTCCAAGAAAACCTGAAGACCTCGTTATAAGAAAATAAATGTCATGATATCTAAAACAAACAATATTTTTAAAATAAAACAACGCATTTATAACTTTGGCCTCAGATTTTTCAAACCACAATCAATATAATTTCAATTTTAAAACCCATCTCTCGAAATACCGAGTCCAAGAGGGAAAGATCCAGAGAAGAAGCCAACAGAAAACACCTGACGTAAGGATGACGACACTAATCGGCCTCTTAGGAAACTAATTATTTTCTGTGGAAGCAGGTTTTTCAAAAAATCAAACAGAAAGACAGAACATCACCAACCGATTCGCTCGCAACAAAAAAGGGAAAGGCAGATTCAACCAGACACAATGGCCAAAAGAGCCAGAACAGAGTGAACAGGAAAAGTTATATTTGACCAAAAGGGTCAACAAGACAAACAAACGACAAACACATATCGACTATAAGGGTCAACAAGACAAACAAACGACAAAGATATATTCGGCTAAAAGGGTCATAACAACAAGCATAAAGATATATTCAACCAAAAGGGTCAACACAAGGATAAAAGGGCATATCCGACCACGAGGGTCGCAGCCAGCGCAACGGACGAAAGAAAGATTATCCAGCCGCAAGGGCCATATCTTTCCTCTGCATGCCACGAAGACCATTCATACAAACATTGCCGCAAGTGCCACTCATACAAACCACTGCGAGGGCCATTCATACAAACACTATCGTGAGGGTCATTCACACAAACACTGCCAAGAGGGTCAATCATAAAAACACTATCGCGAGAGCCCTTCATACAAACACCGCCAAAAGGGCCATTCATACAAATGCTGCCAAAAGGGCCATTCATATAAACACTGCCAAGAGGGTCATTCATAAAAACATAGCCAAAAGGGACATTCATTCTAACGAAGAACACCGCCGCAAGAGGCCATTTCATAGAAACAGATTGCAGGTGGTAAAAACACAACAGCTATCAATGAAACAAGCATTGGCAGAAGAGACGCACAGGGGCAGCAAAACAAGAAACACACAGGCCGCAGGTGGTCAGAACAACATAAATGAAGACAGGATCATGTATGCCGGAAGAGGCCATTTTAGTACAAAAACACAGACCGCGGGTGGTCCAAGAAAACCAGTGCCAGAGAAGCACCACACAAAGACGAACAAATAAATCCAGAAAGCCACGCATGTGTGGTAATCCGGAATAGGGCCAAGAGACCTGCCACGATACTACTCAGCAAATGGAAATAGGTTAGCAGCCACCGAGGAGCGGGTTGATCAGACCAGATCATGATACTTGCGAAGCAAATGTGGAACTTTTTCTTAAGTGTCTTACTCCGTCAAAAGTCAAGGCACTTGAACTAGGTAAGTAGCAATAACAAGTGCATTTTTACTTCATTATGTTAAGCGTCTAAATTTGAATTTAATTATTTTATGGAGTTTACCTTGGCTTTTAATTAAAACAATTTAAGGCAGATAGAGATATTCTTATAATCATAGTATTTGAAATTTTCACAAAATACCCCGTATATATCATAAATATATACATATATACATAGATAATACATGAAATAACATATATATGTATTTTGGGGCCTTATTTTAATCCTGGTCTGGTCCAACCCAATTAGAACTGACCCGGCCCAAACGTCCTTTAATATAAATGTCCAAGGGCCTCCAACGCATAAATTTTTTACCCCTTTTCATTGAATCATCTAGGGTTTATTAACCCTAGCTATTCCGCCGTGAATTCCCGCCCCCTTTACCCGTCAGTCGGTGCCATTTTTGGCAAAGACGCAGAAGATATAGACTTTTGCAGTCATGTACCACCCATTTTGGGTTAGCATTAAATGCTTCGATAGCTTCAACCCCACTTCCACCCAATCTCAGCCCCAAACGGTAATTTTCTTTTCTTTTTCGTTTATTTTTGCTTGCTTTCCAGTCAAACATCTGAAATCCTTTATTGTATTTGTTGTTCCTTTATTGTATTTGTTGTTTTGTGGTGTCGCACCCTCGATTCTCATTTGTTGAGTCTAAATCTGTTGGGATCGATACAAATGAGTTCAAATCAAGGCCATTCATTGTTGATCTCAGTTAATCATAGTCGTTCATATCTGTTAGAGTGTTAATTTTTCAGAAAAATTTCACAACTCCCACATCGAGGATTCAGGGTTTCTCTCAGGTTTCGGGGTTCTATAAATAAAACCCTATTTCATTGAAAAATAAGTTTTGAACATAGCTTCATACGCACAAAGCCTGGATTTTGAGCAGTTGAACTCAAAATTAGGCCTATTAGTAAAAAACTTAGACTTTGCTTTTAAAAGTTAAGCTTCCCAGTTCTAAAGGTTGATTTCTGTTTTCATTGTGTTGCTGAGTTGAGGAGAGGAAGCCTTAGGAGCTTTCAAATCCATTCTTGATAGTCGGCTGCACTAAAAAAAAGGTAATCTTTTATCTTGTTATTGCTTTTTTTTTATTTAGTTTATGCTTAGCCTAAATGTTATTTTATTTAGCTTAGATGTTTGGCAGTGTTAGTGATGTTGTTAATAGATATATTTGGTGTTGCTTAATTATTGGTATCTCTATGACTTAGTCTGTATATGTTCTTGCCATGCCTAGCCTGTTTATGCTTAAGCCAGTCTCTAACCTCTTAAATATTTGAATGAGATGATTTAAAGATTTGAGCAGTGTTAAGATGAAACTATAATTTGAAATATATAATGAATTCCAAGGTCCAAGCCTCATTATGGTTGTTAAAAATGGATTTCAGTAGCCTGTCAACTACTAAAATGGGATTGAAAGGATCTTGATGATGCTTGTTGTTCTCAGCCTAAATGCAAATTCTTAGACTTGCTATATGATGTTAAAACTAATCTGGTTGATGGCTCTGATTTGAAGCTAAGTAGATTTTGAGAATCAAAAATGTCTTGGTTATGTGGATGAAGTTTGTTCGCTTGAATATATATGGTCCTGCCTTAGGTAATCCTCTTAATCTCTTAAATTAAAGGTGTTTGAGGTTTGTTCTGATCATGAAAGACCCCATCTAGCTATATTGAGATAAAACAGGGATTAACCAGCACTTTTCTCAGTAGTTTAAAACTGGAAGTACTCATATATCTTTAACTGTTTTCATGAAAATTAGTCCTCTAGTTTTCAAAGAGAAAAGAGGTAAAAGAAGGGAAAAGGAGGGAAGCTTGAATGAACTTGTCCAGACTCTTTCACATGTAAAAAATTTATATCATATCATGAGGCCATGTTCAAAATGTTGAAAATGTAATAACATAATTAAATATGAGAGTGATGATGAAGTTTGGATTTCCTTTGGGAATGAAATATGTTGTTTTTGGTTCTGTCCTATTCCGTTATGTATAAATTAGTCCTAAAATGAGACGTATATGTCTGTTGGGATTCTATTATGTTCAAAGGTCAAGAGCTACTTCATGTTCAGGACTTTAGGTTAAGTTAATTAAAATGGCAACGTGTCACCACTTTATAACTATTTGGCTTGGTTTAATGATGAAGTGATAAGGCCACAAATGTGTATGGATGAACTATAAGTCACTAGACATAAGGAAGACTTTTAAAGGCACCTTAAGAAGGGGATTGAGAAGGGCTGAGCTCAACTTAGCTCATAGTATCTTTCCTCCCATATAAAAGGTGCCATGGCATGCCTTAAAGGGTCTATGGGATACATGTTTGCCACATACACAACTTTGGCCTTTCACTTCTGCCATTAGACCAAAGGGAGGGCTTCATATAAAATGAATTCATTATGGTATAAAACTGGTTATTCTGATATGACAATGGACCTATTAATAAGGCTTTAAAACTGGTTCATATACTACTTAGGCTATTAGGAGTGTAAAGAAAAGAATGGGATGGGACAGATTTTGGTGTACTTGTCTTCATTCCAGAGATTTAAAAATTAAGTTATGGGGTTGCTAATTCTTTTAGGTTTTGTCTCTTTCTCTTCTTTCTTTTTTATGGAATCTGGTAAGCTAAAAAAGCCTGTAAATCTTCTAAAGAGATGTGTTTAAGCAAAAGTATCATGCGAAGTCTATATTTCTCCTTGTGTTCCATTTGTGTGATTAGCTTAAGAGATTTGCACATCTTCATTTGGGAATCACTGAATGTGTTCAAGCTCGTTTATATATATTATTTCTAATCAAAGTGTATAGTCTAGACTAATAAACACCTGAATATATCAATTTGGATTGCCTTTCACTCATCTTTGAAACATGCTGAAATTCGATTAAGGCTTTGTGTTTGCCACCTGTGGTTGGTATATGCTCATGCTTATCCTGTTGGATTTTGAGTCTTGTTTTGTCAGCCTTAGTTTTAGGATTAATCATTGCCTTAAACTTGAAAGATAATTAGGTGGTTAATAGAGTCGGAGATTTAAGGGAAGCCTGGAAAGACTTGGAGTTGCTTGCAACCCAGTTCAGTACGGCCAACTTAAATCAGTGACTGATAATTAAAATTGAATCATAGGCTTAACGTGATACTTTGAGGGATTAAGAGTTGCTTGCAACCAGGTCCGGTACAATATCACTAATAGATAAGAATGGTAAATTAAAAGGTCATCCTTGGAAAGGTTGGAGTTAATTTCAACCCAACTCAGTCAACCAAAAATAAAATACTAGTATCAATAACTAAAACAAGATTACGGTTTCGTTCAAGATTAAGTACAAATATACATAGGGATGTATATATGATTGATAAAAAAAGAAGTATACATATGTATACACTTGATATACATATCAGATGTGTATATCATTGGCATATCATGTGTATACATTAATAGGTTGATCACATATAGAGTTTATATCAACCATTTTGAGGAATAAAGGCCCCTATGGCTTGAACACTTAGTCAAACTTTAGAATTATTATAGCTTAGGCCAGGCCCAACTCAGTCAACCAAAAATAATTTACTAGTATCAATAACTAAAACAAGATTACGGTTTAGTTCAAGATTAAGTACAAATATACATAGGGATGTATATATGATTGATAAAAAAAGAAGTATACATATGTATACATTTGATATACATATCAGATGTGTATATCATTGGCATATCATGTGTATACATTAATATGTTGATCACATATAGAGTGTATATCAACCATTTTGAGGAATAAAGGCCCCTATGGCTTGAACACTTAGTCAAAATTTAGAATTATTATAGCTTAGGCCAGGCCCATTTCATAAACTGGTATAGAAGTTCCATATTCCACTCCTAGGATAAAAATGAGGGGACACTGATGGGCTTTGGGTAGATTAGCAATGCAACTGGGCTTCCAGGCCCAGTTTTTCTGAAACTGAAGGTGTATATATATGTTTTACCTTATTTACATATATGTTGTAGTGATAAGTTCAGTAAATCAACTCTAACCGGTGTGTTCTTTCTCCTCCTCCCTCCTCCACTGCATGGCCACTTGGGCCGAGTTAGACCTCTCTTGTTGGGCTACGGCCCAACAGGTCATTCTTTCAGCCAGATTAATGTGAAAAGGAAGCTAATATTGTACGGGAACGCGTTGAAAGCCCAGCCATGGGTAAAAATAGCTAACTAGGGGTTTGGTACACACTATCCTATCCCTTTTATTTTTTATTATTATGTCCTCTTATTTTTCAAATTGTTGTATTGTATTCATGTACTTGTAAAAAACTCGTAGTATAGTGGAATCCTTTATGGTTGAACTAGACATCTTAGGCATACAGTGCATATGCCAGTTAGTCGACTTTAGGTCCCCCAAATTATTTTAGAAACCTGCATTAAGCATAATGATTTCAAGACTTGAAAAGAACAACAAATGATTTTGATAAGTTAAACAAAAGCAAAGGATTTCAAACTGCAAAAATGATACAGCATTTCTTTTAAATTCGAACCAGTTTCAAGGAATTCCACTTCATAAGCTAAAGCAAATTTTTGGATAAAGATAATCTGAAGTTAACCAATTTTGGGCCAATGCCCACTTGAAATATGCTGTTTTGGGCCATGGGCCCCATCTAATTTTGAAAGGAGGAAAGAAAGGTGATTTTGCGCTCAAGCCCACCCAAAACAAAAATAAACATTTTCATGTAAATATGAATCCACGGTTTCAAGAGTAACAAAACAACCATTGTTTTATATATAAAGCCGAACTTATTCAAAATGAGCAGAATACATTCGTAAATGCAATGTTTTAGGACAAGGAGTTCCAACGTACTATATGGATGGACCTAAGACAAAGTGTGTGAATAAAAGATGAACGAAAAAATGGTCTTATATACCTATATATACGTACATATAAATTCACCAAAACATTTCTGATATTTTTACAAAAAAAATACATTATCCTTATACATAAAAGGAGCCTATTCTTAGTCGGATATTATAAATCCAAACCTAAACTATCCTATAAATAAAGGGGATATATTCAAGTATTTTTCAAAATAAATGATATGCAAGCAATGACAATCTTTTTATAATGCAGAAAGTAAATACTAAATAAACATTTCATGCAAATAATCACAAACTAGAATTCAAAGGTCAACCGTATAGTACGGATCCTTAATACTGGGGTGCCTAACACCTTCCCCAGGGGATCACCAAGTCCCTTACCAAGAACTTTAGATTGCGAAGGTTTTATCACTGTATTTCAATAAACCCTTCACCTTTGATTTCTCTAATTTCCTAAAAATTAGGTGGCGACTCTTTTTCAAAATAAGTCCAAAAGAGCACCAAAAAGTTCTTAGTATCTTTTCGAGTGCTAACCCCGCTCGCAAAATGTGAAATATAACATCTACCGGTATATAGTGTTTGTACTGATACTACCTAGCTGCATTCTTTTGAGTGCAGATTGTGATCCAGAGACGTCTACCAGACGTCATATTTAGCATGAGGCCGATTTTCGTCAAATTTGAGGGTGAGCTCCTATCCATGCCAGGCCGCCTGAAGATCTTTCTTATTTTGGATGTCTATTTCATTTCAGACACTTATGATTATTTCAGACAATTTTTCATTCTTTAGACAGTTATGATTTCGAGTCTTTGTACGATGACTATTGAATTTTGGGACTGTAATAGTTAGGACTTCCGCACCTTTTTTTATTTATGGAATGACTAGGCAGTTTAGAGATTTTTATTATCATTATATCCTTGAATATGTTAAAATTAATTAATTAGATGATGATTGGTTAAGGGAATTAGTTCGCCCACTAGGAGAATTAGTGTGGGTGACAGTCACGGCTATTTGGATCGTGACAAAGTTGGTATCAGAGCCCTAGGTTTGTCGAACTCGTTGTACAAGGACATGTCCAGTAGAGCCTTGCGGATCGATACGGAGACGTCTATACTAATCTTCGAGAGGCTATGGGACACTAGAAAAATTCAAATTCTTTCCTTCTTTCTTGCTACTTAATTCTTATTGGTCTCTGGATGATTCCAATTGATATTTGACTTTTCATTCTATTCTCTCACAGATGGTGAGGACTCGTACGGCAATAGCAGCTAATGAGGAACTTGCGCTGGCCATTGGGGTCGCAGTTCATGATGGAGGCCCGGCCAGGGGCCGTGGTCTTGGTAAACATAAGGGAGCAGCAGCACCAGCCAGGGACGGGGCTCCTGCTGCTGGTCAGGCCCGCACTTAGTCCTCTGAGCCTCAAGTGATTCCAAATTAGGCAGCAGAGTTTGTAGCAGCACCGGCTCAGCCAGACATTATAGGTCCTCCAATTTTGTTAGACGTCATGGTTCAACACTCGAACCGGCTGAATGGGTTGACAGAGGCAGGTGTGTTACAAGTTGTTCCAGGTGCTCAAGGTGCTAGAGTGGGTGATCCAGCTCCAGGCGAAGTTCGTGCTCCAGGGTTATGGCATGTTTCAGCTGTGGCTCCTCGTTTGGATGAGGCTCCAGGAATGGAGGTATTTCCTAGACCAGTGGGAGATCCGGTGTTGACCGAGGACGAGTATGATTTGTTTTAGAGGCTCACTAAGATGAAATCTCTAGAGTTCTTTGGCACTGAGATTGAGGATGCTTATGAGTTCATCATGGACTGTCATGAGAGGCACCATAAGATGGGGCAATGGAGAAGTATGGCGTTGAATTTGTGACCTTCCAGCTCTTGGGTAATGCCAAGTAATGGTGGAGGGCTTTTATAGAGTGCAGGCCAGCGGGATCACCTCCGTTGACATGGACTTAGTTTTATCAGATTTTCTTAGACAAATATTTTCCTCGTACTTTCAGAGACCACAGGCAGGATGAGTTCAGTAACATTGAGGAGGATAACTTGTATGTGGCTGCTTATAAGGCTCGTTTGCACTTGTTGTATCGCTATGCCCTCCAGCTTGTACCTACTATGGAGGAGAGGGTTAGGAGATTTAAAAAGGTTGAACACTACTCTTCAGTTGTCAGCTCTTCAGCTTGCAGCAATAGGTGCTTTGTTTTAGGAAGTGATGGATCATGTTAGGACTGTCGAAGGTGTTAGGCAGGATGGTTATAATAGGTACGCGGAGAAGAAGGCCCGAAAGGGTGGTAGTTGCAGTGGCTCTTTCTCTAAGGGCAAGAGTTCCCAGGTCTATTCGGGAGGCCTTGTTGGGGGTTCACAGGTCAGAGCTCCAGATTATGGTGGTTATTCAGTTTAGTCCATTTCTGTTTAGCGTCTGATGCCAGACCGTAGATGCTTCAAGTATGGTGATACGGGGTATTTCAAGAGAAATTGTCCTAGAGTTAGGCAAGGTGGGCCAGGGTACTCAATTTTAAGCTCCCAGAGCTCCAGCATCAACTAGAGAGGGTGGATCTTATGAGGGTAACCACGCTTAGTCTAGGAGTGGCGGTCACATGGCCGGTAGAGGTAGCACCCAGCCTAACAGAGGTAGGTTTCAGTCTGGTAGAGGCGGACATCATCCCAACAAGGTTGGAGCTCAGACAGGGCAAGTTAATCACAGTGATTCGTAGGCTACTGGCGGACGATTCATTGTTATGCCTTTCCTGGCAGGACAGAGGCTGAGGGCTCAGATGCAGTCATTACAGGTAACATTTCTGTCTGTCACCGGATGGCTTCTGTATTGTTTGACCCGAGTTCTACACTTTCTTATGTGTCTACATATTTCTGTATGAGTTTTGATATGGTTTGTGATTTGCTTGATGCCCATATACATGTATCAACTCTAGTTGGAGATTCTGTGGTTGTAGATACAGTTTTTTATCTTAACTGTCACACTTATAGGGTATGGCACTTGGGAGGATTTAGTGATTCTAGACATGATAGATTTTAATGTCATCCTGGGTAGGAGTTGGTTAGCTCCTTATCATGCAATTCTAGACCGTCATGCTAAGACAGTCACCTTAGCTATGCCCGGGGTGCCCAGACTTGAGTGGAAGGGTAATTGTAGTACCTCCCCAAAGAATATCATTTCCTTTACTCATGCAAAGAAGCTAGTGGATAGGGGGTGCTTGGCTTATTTGGCACATATCCGTGATACCAATGTTGACGGTCCATCCTTTAAGTCAGTTCCTGTGGTACATAAATTTGCGGAGGTGTTTCTCGCAGACTTGCAAGGCATGCCACTAGATCGTGATATTAATTTTTGCATTGACTTAGAGCCATGGACCCACCCTATTTCTATTCAGCCATAACGGATGGCACCAGCAGAGTTGAGGGAATTAAGATAACAACTTCAGGATCTTCTTAGTAAGGATTTCATTCATCCGAATGTCTCCCCATGGGGTGTTCCTGTTCTGTTCGTGAAAAAGAAAGATGGGACTATGCATATGTGCATTAATTATCGCTAGTTAAATAAAGTCACCATCCGATATAAATACCCCATCCCTCGCATTGATGATTTGTTTGATCAGCTTCAAGGGGCTTCTGTGTTTTAAAAAATTGATTTGAGATCGGACTATTATCAGTTCACAATGCAGGCAGACGATATTCCTAAGACAGCTTTCCGAACTAGATATGGGCACTATAAATTTCTGGTCGTGTCTTTCGGGCTTATTAAAGCCCCAGCTACTTTTATGGATTTGATAAATGGCATTTTTAAGCCATACATAGACTCCTTCCTGATAGTGTTTATTGATGACATCCTATTGTATTCAAAGAGTAAGGAAGACCATGAAAAACACTTGAGGTTTGTTCGGGGCTTGCTGAGAAACAAGGAGTTGTATGCTAAGTTCTCTAAGTGTGAATTTTGGCTTGTGTCTGTGTCCTTTTTTCGACGTATGGTATCGAAGGAAGGGATTATGGTTGATCCTAAAAAGATTGAGGCAGTGAGATATTGGGCTAGGCCTACATCAATGATGGAGATCCATAGCTTTGTGGGGTTGGACAATTACTACCATCGGTTCGTGAAGGAGTTTGCTTCTATTGCTTCACATTTGACCCGTTTGACTCAGAAAGAAGTGCCCTTCCAGTGATCCTACAAGTGTGAGGAGAGCATCCAAAATCTCAGGACTTTATTGACTACAACTCTTATTCTATCTTTGCTCGTGGAGGGTAAGGACTTTGTGATTTATTATGACGCTTCTCGTTCTGGTTTGGGTGTTGTTTTGATGTAGGAAAAGAAGATGATTTCTTATGCTTCCAAACAGCTGAATCTTCATGACAAGAACTAGCCCACTCATGACTTGGAGTTGGCAGCTATAATTTTTGCGTTGAAGATTTGGAGGCACTATCTCTACGGTGCCCGTTACAAGGTATTTACTGACCATCGCAGTCTTCAGCATGTGTTTACTCAGAGGGATCATGAGTCTAGGCAGTGGAGATGGATGGAGTTGCTTAAGGATTAGGATATTACTATCTAGTATCATCCTGGCAAGAAATATGTGGTGCCAGATGCCTTGAGCAGAAAATCAGCTAGCATGGGCAGTTTGGCTTGTTTGATTGCGTCAGAGCATCCGTTGGCTAGGGAGGTTCAGACTCTGGCTAATAGTTTCATAAGGCTTGATGAGTCTGGTTCAAGCAGATTATTGGCTTGTATTGAGGCGAGATAGTCTTTTCTGGAGCAGATTAAGGCCATATAGTTCGAGGATGCGAGTTTTAGTCAGATTCACAATAAAGTTTTACGTAGTGAGGCCAAGGAGGCCATGATTCATGATCAAGAGGTCTTGAGAATCAAGGGGTGTGTTTGTGTTCCCCGTGTTGATGATTTGATTAAGAAAATTTTAGTGGGGGCTCAAAGTTCTAGATATTTCATTCATCCTGGTGCTACCAAGATGTACCGTGACTTGAGGAGCACTACTGGTAGGCTAGGATGAAGCGAAATATTGTTGAGTTCCTTGCACAGTGTTTGAATTGCCAGCGGGTGAATACGAGCACCAGAGACCCAGGGGTACACTACAGAGGATGCTTATTCCAGAGTGGAAGTCAAAGAAGATAGCAATGGATTTTGTGGTTGGTCTTCCGAAGACCTTGGGTAAGTTTGATTCGATTTGGGTTATTGTTGATAGATTGACCAAGTTTGCCCATTTCATACCGGGTCAGATTACCCATGCCGCCCAGAAGTTGGCCCAGATTTATATCCGTAAGATTGTTCGTCCACATGGGGTTCCTATTTCCTTCATATCTGATAGAGGCATGACATTTACATCCCAGTTTTGGAAGACTTTACATTTAGAATTGGGTACGATATTGGACCTTAGTACAGTTTTCCACCCTCAGACAGATGGCCAGTTTGAGCAGACTATTCAGGTCTTAGAAGACATGCTGCAAGCTTGTGTGAATGACTTCGATGGCCTTTGGGATTAATTCTTACCATTAGCAGAATTTGCGTACAATAATAGTTACTACTCGAGCATTGACATGTCCCCGTTCGAGGCTACTCACGGGAAGAGATGCGGGTCTCCTGTTGGGTTATTTGATGCATTTGAGGTAAGGACATGGGGTACAGATCTTTTGAGAGAGTCATTAGATAAGGTCAAGGTGATTCAGGAAAAGCTCTTAGAGGCTCAGAGTAGACAGAAGGAGCATGCAGATGGAAAGGTTCGAGATCTTGAGTTTATGATTGGAGAACAATTCTTATTGAAGATCTCACCCACGAAGGGTGTGATGAGGTTTGGGAAGAAAGGTAAGCTTAGTCCCAGATTCATTGGTCCTTTTGAGGTCCTTAATCGCATGGGGGATGTTGCCTATGAGTTGGCTTTGCCCCCAGGTTTGTCAAGTGTTCATCCAGTGTTCCATGTTTCTATGTTGAAGAGATATCATGGTGATAGTTCATTTATCATCCGTTGGGATTCTGTCTTGTTGGATGAGAATATGTCTTATAAGGAAGAGCCTGTTGCGATTCTAGATAGAGAGATTTGTAAGTCGAGATCAAAAGAAAAAGCGTCAGTGGAAGAACTATCCTGTTGAGGAAGCTACTTGGGAGACCGAATCCGATGCGAAAGAACTATCCCCAGCTTTTCACTATTTAGGTACTTTTTCCCTTATTTTTCTTCCTTTTCCGTTCGGGGACGAACGAGTGTTTAATTGGTATCTGATATGATGACCTGCTAGGTCGTTATGGGAGGATGACTTAGAAAACTAGACATAAGTTGGAAATTTCGAGGCCGCGGGTGAGTCTGTGGCGTATATATATATATATATATATATATATATATATATATATATATATATATATATATATATATATATATATATGTATATATATATATATATATATGTGTATATATATATATATATATGTATATATATATATATATAAGTTGGAAATTTCGAGGCCGCGGGTGAGTCTGTGGCGTATATATATATATATATGCATGTTTGGTTTGCGTTTGTTGGGCCTCGGATTGGTGTTGGAATTTCTGGATGAAAAACGGGTAGAGAAACCCGAGCTACTCGTCAAAATGGACCGCTGTAGCGGTGGTGGGACGGCTGTAGCGGGGCGAGGCTCGCACCGCAGGGAGTCCGGGAAAAATGAGGTCCACCATAGCGGGAGGTTTCCCGCTATAACGAGACATCGACTGCTATAACGGTTGAGAGGAGGCAGAATCAGTGTTTTATATTCTTATTTCCGAACCTATTCCCACATAACTCTAATAGTTTCGAAGAACTCTTGTGGCGAATTTCTAAGGCTAGGGATAAAACACTCTTGAAAGGTAAGTCTCAATTCTTTACTTTGTTCATTCCATCATCTTCTTAAGTCCTACATGAATTAAGGGTCCTTTAATAGTAGAAGAAAAGGTTAGAACCCTAGAAATTACAAACCCTTAAATATTGTTAGGTTATCGATTTTATTGTTGTTTAATCATCTAGGAGTATATATTATCACTTCTTAGGGTGAGAAATTGGTTATTAATGGTGAAAATTGTTGATTGAGACTTAGGGTTCCAAAAAAATGGAAGCTTTAGCCTAAAAACTTATTGAAAGGTGTTGAATTGAGTGGAAAACCCATGAATAGATAGAATAGAATTATTGGGATTGATGTTAGTATGAATTCACACTTAGTGGTAGTCCACCCATTTGAAAAAGGGTAGAAGTAGTTGGGTTCTCTTCCCCAACTTGTTGTTTGTTAAGTAGATGATCCATTACTCATGTAGCGTTATGATTGCTAGACTTTGAATGTCTGAAGCTTTGCGAAAGGGGAAAGCTATTGCATAGTGATTGCATTGTTCCAGTTCAGCTTTGAGGTAGGTTACGGTCTACTTGAGTTAGACTTTGAATAGTTAATTATATATGTTATGAAATTGATCGGAGAAGCATGATTAGGGCTTCGAACATAAGGTGTGGTTGGAAATTCCTAAGTTTGACATTGATTGATTTATTATGTGATGAAGTATTATGATATGATAAAGAAGGAGTCAATGAATACTCTTCTTTTTTACTTGGAGTACTCCCTTATTCATGCTAGTGATGAATTGATTCTTGGTCTTGATACGACTTGTGTACCTTGATATTGATTTATTGATTGTTCACATTCCTTATTGATTCTGGAACGAAAATACATTGTGATGAGAAAGATAATATAACTATGAAAAGGCACATTTGACAGGAGGTGAGGATGTGGCCTAGTTACGGGCTCGTGATCCGAGGTCAGTTCCAGAGCAAGTGGTACATGGACACCATGGGTCCCCTGCGGGTCATGGCTATTTGGACAAACAATACCATTTAGCATGTGTGTACGGATACGTGATAGAGTTGAGAAAATTTGTGAGTTACGGTTGTGTTGGTAATGACACGAGTCGAGTTGCTTTTATTGATTACTGTTTGTGTAGGCTTATCTTATTTCGGTATTGGGTGATTCTTGTTGATAGTTTCATATGGTTATGTGTTGTTATGCCTATCTGTCTATTCTATTGATTTTGTGATTGTATGCATAATACTAATCTTAGTCGACCTATGATATCTACTGGTACATAATATTTGTACTGGTACTACCTTGCTACATTCTTTTGCATACAGATTATGATCCAGAGACGTCTACTCGACCTCATATTTAGCGTGAGGTCGGTTTTTGACAGATTTGAGGGTGAGCTCCTATCCATGCCGGGCCGTCTGAAGATCTTTCTTATTTTAGATGTCTATTTCATTTCAGACATTTATGATTATTTCAAACAGTTTTTCATTCTTTAGATAATTATGTCTTAGAGTCCTTGTATGATGACTTTCGGATTTTGGGGTTGTAATAGTTGGGACTTCCGCGCCTTTATTTATTTATGACATGACTAGGCAGTTTGGAGATTTTTATTATCATTATATCCTTAAATGTGTTAAAATTGATTAATTAGATGATGATTGGTTCGCCCACTAGAAGAATTAGTGTGGGTGCCACTCACGGCTATTTGGGTCGTGAAAATCCTATCTCTATATCATGTTAAACTGGTTTAGCTAAGTCACATGTTTGATTGATAAATGATTTATAGTTTATGGAGTCTAAAGGGTTAATATGAGTGGTTGAGTGTCAATATAGGCTAAATATGAATTGTTGGTATTTAATGATATGGTTGGGTGCAAGCATTCTCCAGATTTCACTTCACATGGTTTTGATTCATGTTTTAGTTTAGATAATCAATGAAATAAAGGACTAGAACAAATATGGCTTAAAGGTGTAAAATCAAGAATCACTTAGGTTAATCAGTTAAGTAAAGAATAGGATTAAGAAATGTCAAGTTGGGATTTTCTTAAAGATAGTTAATTGTTCAAGAGCTTTGGATGTCCAAATTAAGGAAAATGACCTATATGTTAAACTGATACTTTGTCACTCATCCCATTTCCTTTTTTTTTTTTTACTGATCTCTTAGAACTGTACCATCCCTGCCCTTATTCCCTCATTTTTTTGCTGAATTGTTAGGATTATGAGTACTAGTAAGGCCTAGGATGATTCCTGGATACCCTGTCTAACTGTTCTTGCACCTATAAGTATAACCTTTAGGCTGGCACAAATTTGAAAGCATGTTCCTAAACCTAGCTGCCTATGTTGATCTCTTGTTAGTCAGTATTTTGTCTACATGGTTTAAATGCGTTAAGTCTTCAATAGTTCAGGATACTTAGTTTGGATAAGAAAAGAACTTGTTGTGAAAATGACCATCTGAAAATCTTAGGGAGTTTATGAGTCTTGATCCCTTTTCCCAAACACCACACGTCTTGGCCTTGTTTTTCCTTTTCTGACCTCTTCGTTATTTTGTTGAGAAAAATTGAAGTGAACCTGTTGTTGACTAGCATGGCTCTTTACCCCCTTTTCTTTTACTTTGAGATCAAGTCTTGTGCAGTCTTAAATTTGAATTCTCCACCATGCACAATCCACATCCCCTTCCCCTTTTGACTGAACTTGTGCATGAACTGTGTTGGCAATTTAATGCAGTTAAGTTTGTTAAGATGTCTTGAAGTAGAATCATGCGAAAATCCCTTCCCACTCCCCATGCCTGCTGCTGATATGTGTGCTATAAACTGAGCATATACAAGGTATGCGAGACTTGTATACATCATGGTGTATACAAGGTGTATATTTTGTATATCATGTTATTTTGTATATCATGCGATATAAATTCCTAAAGGCTGATCTTGTATGTTTTAAATGGGATTTGGGCCGAGTCCATTCTTTAATGTTGTTTTTCTGTGGATTGCCAAGAATCTGGGCTTGTTTTTATCTACTGCTTAGGCCTGTTTGCGTCTATTCACTTAGGGCTTTAAGATGCTGAGTATATATCACTCAAGTCTGCTCAGAATTATGTGTAATATACATACATGACTTGAATGTTTCATTTAGTTGAAGTTTTTTGTTAGTTTAGTATATAAGTTTAGATACCTCCTAACCGCATTTCCCCTTTTCCCTTCTTTTGTTTGCATGGGACAATTCTTCTGGGCCGACTCTTATTCTTTAAACTTGTTGGGCCCAAGGCTCAACTTCCTTTGATCGAGTCTGAAATCTGAGAAAAGGAAGCTAATATATTGAAGGCCCACCTATGGGTAAAAATAGGCAACTGGTGGGCTTAGGTAGGCCCACCAACCTAAACCCTTCTCAATTACTTATTTGAAAGTGTGTTTGTAAAGATGTTGTATAATATTGAAACCCCTTATGAATGTTAGAACTTAGGAAAACGCTAATATTATTAGAAAGTCGCCCAAATAATTTTCAAATTCGCTTAATTCTATACATGCATGAAATCGGTTTTTAACTTTGTGTAAGTTTTCAAATTTAAAAATAGTTTGATGATACGGATTAAGACAGTGAGAATTGAATGGCACTAATTTGTAATTTTTGGGCCTCTCCCCCTTTTTTTCGTGAATCTGAAAATGAAACGGACTGGAATAAAAAATCGGTTTTTGGGCCTTAAGCCCGTTGATGGATTGTTTCGAACCAAACATATAATTGTTTTGCCCCCTTTGGGACTTAGTATTAAATTGAGCTGGAATTGGACCTAAAAATGACTTGGATATAAGGCTCACTTGTGAAAAATTGAGATGGGTAAACTTGGAGAATGACTTAGAATCAAAATTCAGATTCTTTACTAAGTAAAAATTGATCTCTTTACAACTTGTTTGGACTTAGGATAATTTTAGGGGGGAAAAAAGGCATTTTGGGCCAAAGGCCCAAACTTAAAGAGATAAAACAAGAAGAATTATACTTGGACCAATTTTGAGAATAAGATGGCTTTGGAAAGTGGAATATAATTGATTTTGAGCTTCAATGGATAAATAAATGGACTTTAACAAAACCTTTATATACTTATATTATAAAAAGGAGAATAAAAACCTATAAGAACTAAACTCATATCATTAGGACCAAAATAGTAGTGACACTAATTGGGAGAAATCCCGAGTGTGTCTTGGTCTAGAAATGAAGTGAGTTGAACACTTATAAAGATTTTTTGAAACCAAAAATCCCCTTTCCTACTATTTTTTCCCAAAATTTTAAATTTATGATAAGTTTGACATTTTGCGATAAAGTAAACATTTTAAGCAAATAATCACATTAATCACACATTGAAGCTCGTAGGTCAACTGTATACTACGGATCCTTAATACTAGGGTGTTTAAAACCTTTCATAGAGGATCACCAGAACCCTTACCTCTAACTTTGATCTAAAAATGGTTTTTCTCTTGTTTGAATGAACCTTTTTTACCCGATTTTTCTAATTTCTCTTTAATAAATTAGGTGACGACTCTAAAAATACGAAATCTAATTAGAGCACCAACAACCTCTTATTAGCTTTTATGCGCCCGCATAAAAGTGAACCGTAACAATTGGTAATGCATAACACTACATAAACCAATACAAGTATAAGAATAATATACAAATATTGTGGTAACTCTAAAATCATGAATACAAACAAATGATGCATGCATATACTGAATCTGAAACTTGCTCGTAGGACGTAGTATGTATTTATTCATGTATTATCCCGTCTTTCATAGTGGGGTTTATTTATCCACAGTCCTACACGGGTTTCTATCACTCTAGCATCTACCTTCGAATGAATACCTCTCGGGGCCAGACAGATTATGCTCATCTGAAGAGATGATAAAGTGGGATAAACATCCAAGTAATATCATATCTTATCCCTGTATCTGTTGCAAGTATCTAATTAGCAAAAAACACCCTAAAAGACTCTTACGAGAATTTATTAGACACTTGAAAACTATCCAATTTAGATCATGTTTACCTAGTCACACGAACTAAATAATTTAAATGCACATAGACATCACATAGCATATATTTTTTATGAAAAAAAAGCAAACTAGGAGTTACTGGCTCGCATGCCTGATTTACAATAGTCAAATTAAACCTCACTTGAAATGTCAAACTCCGACCAAACGAACTCTAATGATATCAATACATTCAATTTCATCATTAATAGGCCCAAAATAGTCTAAAAAAAATATTTTCATAATTTATTATGAGTTGAGAATTATATTTATGCCTTGTTAATAAATTTGAGCTAGTTATATACTAGAAAAGCATGCTATCTGTATGTATCTGTTGAATTTTATGATTTAACAAATCTACTATGTGATTTCCTTTTTTGATCCTTATAAGTAATGTGACATTGTTATGAAGCGGAGATATTGGAGATCGTGTGAGTCTGATGTTGATACAGTGTTTGGGACCGTGTGGGTCTGATGTTGATATACTGATGAGGACTGTGTGAGTCTGAGATTGAGATACTAATGAGAATTGTGCATGTCCAATTTAATATAGAGATGTGGGGACTATTGAGTCCGGATGTGAAAGAGCTATATGTGGGAATTAGTCCGGATGTGCACTTATGGATATGGAGCATACCTCATGAGTCACCGTCTTGGCATCCTCAATGTGCATAATGCAAGGGAGATACCAAGTTGGTAACTCATGAGGTACGGATCTGTATCCACACACGCACATGATCATATCTATGATCTCACGGACTCGTCATCACATATCTCTTTCATAATCCGAACTCAATAGTCGGCATATCCCTGTATCATATAGGACTCACACGGGTCCAATCACTGTATCAACATCGGACTCACATGGTCCTCATTAGTATATCACATTAGATTCACACTGTCCTCAACAATGTGTCAATATCGGACTCACACTGTCCCCAAATCTTCGTTAATTTTTAAAGATCCACATATCGAATCACAAATAAGGAGCAGAGAAAGAAATCACACAACGTACAACATATAGCAGTTCAATCACAAATTCCAACAGGTATAGAAATATAACATGCTTTTCTACTATATGATTAGCTCAAATTGATCAACAAGGCATAAATATAATGTTCAACTCATCAAAATGTGAATATGAAAAACAAAACTACAGTTAGCACTTCAAGTAATCCCCTTTTAAATTGGATAGTCATATATACGCTCAATACGTTATATATACTCTACACCCACACATTACAAGTCACATAGAGCACGTAAGTTGGGAAAAGCTCCCCAAAATTAATGAGAGGAGGAAAATTATTTTCGAATTTGACTCGGGAAGAATTAGGGATGGCAGTGGGGCGGGGCGAGTTTGGCTTAACCAGCAAAACTTATAACTGGCCCCACCCCGTACCACATGGCATTTTTCTGTGATTTCAATCCCCCCCCCCCCCCCTCCAAAATTGCATAAACCCGCCCCGCACCGCATAAACCCACATAATTTTTCTTTTTTTCTACGTTGCTACTTACATATCAGTAGTTCACTATAAATATTATATAGGTCAAACCCATCGATAGACGCATGTGGTCGTCCACTTCTTTCACTTGAACACATCAAGTGCCCCTTGTTCCATTTAGACACCTGAGGTAGGGCTAGACTGTGCATTTAGACACTTTTTGCTGAATCAGTCAAATATATAGAGTGAGTGTAACACACTCGCCGATGACGTGCCAAAATGGCAAATTAAATGAAGACATGTGGCATATATACCAAAAATAATTGTTAAAAAATAGAATATGAGTAGCAAAAATTATTTTAAAACTATTTAGTTAAAAAAAAAAAAACCTATTTTCTAAGCCCCTCTCACCCACCCACCCTCCTCTTCTTCTTCCCGATAAATTCCCACCCCAGCCCCTTTGACTCTTCTTCATCTCAATTGTTGGACCGAATTTAGGTAATTTGTTCTCCATCTCCTTCCTTGAATAAGTTTTTCCCTAAAAATGGTGGGAGGAAATAACGAGATTGGTGAAAAGTTGGCCAAAATTAGTAGATGTACACAAGAATCTTCTATTCTTTGTTCTCTTGTTAATGGATATTTGAAAGACTCAAGTAAAGGGGAAAAGTTGGGAGAAGGGCGAGACAAAGCGGGTTCCAAAGAACTAAAAAAATAACAGGTTCAAAGAATCTTATGTTCTTCTTTTTCTTGTTAAAGGAGATTTCTTCTAGAAGGTGGTCGTTTAAGGTGGAAGAAAGGTTGGAAGGAGAGAGAAGGAAGAAGAAAAGATTAAAAAAAAACGCAAAGGCTCAAATATGCCCCTAACATTTGCGAAATTGTACACATTTGCCCATCGTTAAAAGGTTGGTGCAAAGATGCCCCCAATATTTTTTTTGGCCATACATGCCCTTGAGTTAACGGAAAATATTGGAGGGCATATTTGTTCAGTTTCGCATAGTATAGGGGCATATTTAATCAATTGAAATTCCTGAATATTATGGCACAAATAGTTCTCAGATTTTTTTGTAGTACACTTTATGCTAGCCAATGATTTATTGCAACTGCATTTTGAAACTCCACACTTATCGTACAACCCCTCACTTTTCTCTCTTATTCTTTCACTTGTTTATGAAATGTCAGAAGCTTCAAGTTCTTCAAATAGCTGTGGAAGGGTTTGTGGACGTGGAGTTGTGGAAGGGTCTGTGGACGTGGAGTTGTGGAAGGGTTTGTGGACGTGGAGTTACTGCACTCCATCTCACTTATAGACTTCAAATAATTCTACTAAATTTCGTTTATGCGTGAAATTCGCGAAAGGGTCAAACCACATTGAATGTTATGTAAGAAATTGTATAAATGCTTAAAATGTGGTACTCTTTCTATTATTATTATCAAAATTTTGAGCACTGTGGGAGACATTTTTTCATGTGTCATAAGTATAATGTAAGTTATCTCCTTTTTTATGTTTATGTTTGCAATTGTTGCATCCATTATCGTGTAGATATTGGGACTGAGAAGACGAAAAATATCCAGAAAGAACTATCCAGATCATCAACAAATTGAAAAATAAAAATGGTATTATCATTAGTAAAAAAGGGGAAATGTTGCTCTTGTTTGTGAAAACAGTCTTTAAAAGATGGTTGTAATTGCATCTGCTCTTTTAGTTGTATAATTTTGATGTAATGCAATGGTGGATAGATTGTAATTACAAATGTTTTTTATGTTTTGGAATGCAATGATATATTCTGCCATAATATTCAGGAATTTCAATGGATCAAATATGCCCCTAAACTATGCGAAACTGAACAAATATGTCCTCCAATATTTTTCGTTAACTCAAGGGAATGTATGGCCAAAAAAACGTTAGGGGCATCTTTGCACCAACCTTTTAATGATGGGCAAATGTGTACAATTTCGCAAATGTTAGGGGCATATTTGAGCCTTTGCCGTTAAAAAAAATAAAAAATTATAAAATTTAAGGTCTTTACGCGCCTGTTTGTGGTGCAATTCACTCAAGTTGCAAAGTCAGCAAAAAGTGGCTAAATGACACCGTCTAGCCCTACCTCAGGTGTCTAAATGGAACAAGGAGCACTTGAGGTGTTCAAGTGAAAGAAGTGGACGACCACATATGTCTGTCGATGGGTTTGACCTATTATATATTGGAAAGGCTAACATTTTTATGCTACAAACTAAAAGTATAAAGTGTGTCTTGAAATTATGAGTGAGCAGACCCCGTTTTATATGGTCATTTTGAAATTTAGATAAGCAATTCGTAGGATTGCCCTTCTTTTGGGGTGGTCTTTAATTGTTGCCCCACAAATTGCTGGTCTTTAATTTTGCACTTCACGTAGAAACCCTGAGGTTTGCGTAGAAACCCTGAGGTTCTGGGTTCGAACTCCCGCTCCGGCATAAAAATAAAAAATAATTTCGCATGGCAAGGTTGAGGGAAAGTTATGCCAGAGCCGGCATACGCGCGCTTAAGGCATAACTAAAGTCTGCCGGAGGGGGCAGACTTTGCCTTAAGGCATATATTTTATTTTATTTTACTTTGCAATGCGAACTTTTAGTTATGCCATAACTAAAAGTCTGCCCCATAAAGCAAAACTAAACTATGCCTTAAGGAAAAGTCATAAGGCGGAACTTTTCCTTAAGGCAAAGTCTATTCCTTATAATGCAAAGTCTGTGCCTTAAGGAAAGATTCCGCCTTATGGGGCATACTTTTAGTTATGTCTTAACTAAAATTCTGCCCCATAAGGCACAACTAAACTATGCAAAAAGTTTTGTCGGATCCGGTATAACTTTAGTCATGCCTCAAGCGCGCGTATGCCACTTCCGGCATAACTTTCCCAAGTCTTGCCTTACGAAATTATTTTTTATTTTTATGCTTGAACGGAGGTTCAAACCCAAAACTTCAAGATTTCTATGCGAAGGGCAAAACTTAAAGATCACAAATATGAGAGGCAAAATCTAAAGACCACCCCCAAAAGAAAAGACAATCCGCGCAAAAAAATGACTTTTGTTTATGCCATTA
The DNA here is from genome assembly GCF_019175385.1 of Lycium barbarum. Lineage (NCBI taxonomy): Eukaryota > Viridiplantae > Streptophyta > Magnoliopsida > Solanales > Solanaceae > Lycium > Lycium barbarum. The sequence goes on along the minus strand of NC_083345.1, from coordinate 44,764,942 downwards.
GCTGACAAAGTTAAACAATACGATCCAAATAAGTCGTTTTAGTTTCAGTTCTGGTAAACGTACTTTAGTTGTTGAATTGTAGACTAATTAACAACTCTAAAGTGGTTGAGAATATAAAACTCAAGAGCTGTAAAACAATCATTTTTTTTGTCCCTAATTTAATTTTTATCCTACGCCTAAAGCGCCTAGGTTCTGGGCTCGAACTCCCGCTCAGTCAAAAATTTTTAAAAAAATCGCTAGGTAGAACTTGGATTCGCAAGGCAAAGTTTTGCCTGTGAAACTCTGCCTGAGGTAAAATTCTGTCTTAAGGCGGAGTTTTGCCCAAAACTCTGCCTGAAGCAGGCAACATTCTGTCTGCAGGCCTAACTTTGGCCCGAATAAGCCTAAGTTTGCTATAAAACTCTGTCTTGCGATTTTATTTTATTTTAATTAAGTCAGGATTCGATTTCCTAACCTCATAATATTAGGCAAAGACCAAAAATTAAAGACCACCCCAAATAAGGACAGTCCTGCGAATTGCCTAAAAGAATTTTCTCAAATGGGTCTTCCTAAAGCCCAATTTCAGCAATTTGTTTCAATCCGCAACCGTCCCGCCCCGCTTTAAATTTTAAAACATCTATTAGAACCCGCTGCGCAGCACCCGCATAGAAGCTCACCCGCCCTGTATCCGCCCCGTTGCCGCCCCTGGGAAGAGTGGGAGTTTTGTTTAATTTAGACTGAAGGACGTGCTTGTCTAACCTCATTTCCGCTGTTTGTAAGGTTGGAAAGTCGTTTTCCACTTCCTACTTTATATTCTTTCACCGTAATTCTTAACCAATTCCTTTCTTCTTGAAACCTACTCAAAAGAGACATGGCCAACCAGCACCCCCCATCAATTATTTTTCTTAATCAATTCTTTGAACCCATTCTTTTTTATTCTCTTTAACTTTAGCCAATATTTAATACTCCTGCCTCGCTGGAACTAAATGATGCCCTCAAATTAGCTGGTGGATTACATGAACTAATAATTAAGTCAAGCTAATAAATTGGTTTAATATTCCATTCTTCGAATCACATATAGTTTCGTTTAGGAGTTAATAAAAATTATTCTTGCATCTTTTTCGAAAGGGTACATTGAGACTTTTCTCTTTAATTTTTCTAATTAATGTCTTCTACTTTTTTTAGTAACTTATTCATCCACCTGGATAAGGGGTGAGGAAGGGCGAAATACACTTTATATATTTTGAATTAAGTATAAAGCATTTATTTACACTCACTTATAAAACTAGGAACATAATACAAGCTAGCTAGCTTACCCCACATACATATGAATCAATCATATTAATTACACAAACGGAGATAAGTTGCCACTAATTAATAATTGTCAGCTTATAAAGAAAGCATGGAAATAATTTTGCCTCCGCTTTTCACTTCTTTAATATAAAGGAGCATAAAGTCTAACAAACTTTATAATAATAGAGATATGAAAAAGGCAGCGCCATCATTCTAAGTCACTTCTCTTCTTTTCCTTCATCATCTCTTCTTCATTTTATTGAGTTTCTTCTACTAATATTCATCAGAAGAAAAAAAAAAGGAATTAAGATATGGATTGTTCAATATGTAGTGCAATGCCATTTATTCTAAGGCCACCGAGGAATACAATATGTGTAGCTTGTTACGACGGAGCCAGAACAATAATTACGTTGACCACCAACAAGCTTGATAACAGTGAAAATACAAAAGGAAATGATAATAAAACAGTAACTGGACTTTCTGTTTCTTCATCCAATCCATCTATTAAGGTATCATTCATCTCTTTGTCAGTTTGTCTTGGTTGCTTATAATACAAGGTTTGCTCACGTATATATTGTTCATAATTGTTCTTCGGTCTTGGGCAAAGAGAAAACCAAAGAATTTAAGAAATTTAATCTGTTCTATTGATGCCATGCATGTAAATGGTGTATAAATTCTTTCTTCTTCTTTTAATTGTTCTTTAATTTTTTTTGGTGCGAGAAATGATTTCCTTCATCATAAATGTCAAGAATTCTTGTCCAAGAACACATAAAAATAAAAACACTTAATTTCGACCCCAAGCAGAGAATCTTTTTTCTTTTTCTTTTTTTTTTTCTCTTTTTACAATTTCATGTTATTGTCCTGCCAAATCCTTCAACAACCATCAACACCCAGTCTTGCCGGCAAATACCGGAATAAGCCCAATAGTAGGCGTGTCAAATGGACGTGTCGGCCTGAATTTTGATGGATTACAATGAGTTGAATTAATAAATGGGTGGGTCGTTGTAACTCCACCCAAAAGCTATTTGGGTTGAAATGAGTTGGGTTAAAATGCGGGTCATAACCCAATTCTCCCAATTCTTAATAAGTTTTAATTTCTTTATTTGTTCTTTTATAACTTTCTAAGTACCTAATAAAACTTGTTTTACATCTATATATAAAATATCAAACAAAAAAATGGTTCTTTTGAAAATATTTTGACAAGATTTATCATGGTTCAATTTGGGCTACATATCAGCCCAACTTTTAAATGGGCTGAATTTTGCGGGTCAAAATAGACTGAGCTAATAGATTGAACGGATCATATTTTTATGTGCTAATTTTGTTACTCTACCCTAGGAAAACCTATGCTCTAATAAAAAGCCAATATGTTGCTTCAACTTTTTTGTTTTACTTGCTTGCATGTATATCATTAATTGATTTAACTATACTACTTCAATAGAACCACTCCCTCTGTTCCAAAACAATGACAAGGTTATTTAGTAGAAAGATGAGCATGTGTACTTTTGCTTTATTGTTAATGTAGATGTAGATATGGATATTGTTTTCTAGATTTTTCTTTAGACACAATTCACATATTTAGAAATTGCAGAATTGTTACTTAAAAGCAGAAATATTTATAAAACATTTTGAATAAAACCAAAAAAAAAAAAATTGTCTGAGTTTCCAACTAGTAATTACATCATTCTTTTTAATATTACTGTAAAACTAAATTCTTGAGAAACTGAAAAGCTATATCTTAAACAATTATTTGAAGTGACCTCAATATTTTGACTTGACCAATCACTTCTTTTGTTCCACGGTTGGATCTTAATAGGAAGTTACATAATAATTGATTGTTTGTTTGTTGGAATTACAGGGATTTGCAAATGCATTAAAATGGGTGAAAGAAATGAAGGAGATGGAGGAGGAATTAAACGAGAAGCTGAATTATCTTAGTGGTTTTGTTGTTGCCTTTAAAGATCATATTCATACCGATATTTTAATTAAGCCTGGCAATGATGCTCCCTCCATACCAGCCCATAGAGCTATTCTGGTAATTAATCATCTCTTTTTTATTTCCTCAATAATCAATTCATGTATTTCACTATCAAATGTATGAATAGATCCATTTTATCTACTTAATTTGTTAAATTGGATAACCGGTCTCACAAATTTGTGTTAGTAGAACGTGGCATGTATTAATAAGAAAAGAGATTTTCACACAGCAGTCCAAAGTGGCCTTTTTAAAAATATAACTCTAATTTTATTTATAACAAAATTTAGTCAGTATAGTCACCATTATACAAATTGTTATACACTTATCATACATTTGATATACACCTATTATACAATAAATATACATTTATGCCGGCTACAAAGGGTTATGTCTAGACACGCATAGATATTTTAGCCGTCCGGCTAAAACTGTAAACTTCCCATTAATAAATTGGATTTTTGGCTTATATCTCAGTACATTAAAAAGTTTTACACTATTAGTAGAGCCTCTTTGGAGTATGCCATCAACCCTTTCAGCTAATTATTATAAGTGCATGACCTTATAAATTTGATGATAAGAACCATGTATATTAATTGACAGGCAGCAAGATCTGATATCTTCAAGAACATATTGGATTCAGATGGGTGCAAAGCTCCACCAAGTGACACAATAACCTTGCCTGAACTAAACTACGATGAATTAGAGTCTCTATTAGAATTCCTCTACAGTGGAGATTTGCCTAAAGAAAAGATCGAAAAACACGTCTATTCATTGTCAGTTGCAGCAGACAAGTATGAAATCCCCTTTTTACAGAAATTCTGCGAGCACCAAATGTTGGGATCATTGAACACATCGAATGCTCTCGATGTTTTAGAGATTTCGGACACTTGTTCTAACCTGTCTTTAAAGGAGACATCCTTAAACTTCATTGTTAAGAACATGGAGGACATTGTTTTTACATCTAGATTTGATGCATTTGCACTCAAGAACCCTCATCTAACTGTACAGATCACTAGGGCTTCTTTTATAGACATTAAAAATAGAAGGCTTGGTGTTTGAATTTTAGAACAGTCAAAGATTACATTATTTGATTGTGGTGTTAATTGTATGCTACGTACACAAATAACACCTTCAAGAGGTAACATGAGATGAAGGAAATTGGCAAATCACAATATTGGTTCCTTGTTACTTTCATAATCTCTTCTTGCATTAGTCTTCAGCCCGATAAGTTATGTGCTCCATGGGCTTGGAGGTAGCGTTCTTGAAGAAATTGCACGGTTTGTCCTTCAAGTGGGCTGGTCTTTAATATTTGTCCTTCAAAATCGAACTTATGCCTAGCTGGGCATAAGTTGTTTAAGGGCATGGGCTATAACTTGTGAGATATTATGATGCGAAAATATAAACTTATGTTCGTGAAAAAGTTGTTTGCTTTGAGGGAAAAAATTAAGGACCAGCCAAAAATAGGAGCAGAAGTGCAAATGACCCAGCGTTCTTCAACATTGGGCCTGAAGCCATATAATAGGCCATAACCTTGTGCTGCCCAAGCCAAAGACCCAGAAACCTTGTTGTCTATATATGTGGTGGAAGTTCGGAAATATGGATATGCACTCTATAATTTCTTAATTGGTGATTTTAACGAGGTGAATTCAGAATATAGAATTAATGTTGACTGAGTGTGATCTTAATAATATGTATATACATAATTGAAACCATAGAACTCGCCATAATCTCTGACGTGTTATAATATATAATGATGCAATGAGTAGATATCATCCGGGCAGGGGATCATCAAGTGAAATTGAAGTTTCTTTTTCTTAGTTATTAGTTCTTAGTTTTGTCTGAATAGAAAAGGAATAAAAGGAAAATAACAAGTAGAAAAATGGGAGAAGAAAATGGTGATGGTGCTAATTCAGTGTGTCATGTTTGAATGAAAAAGAAAGGAATGATAAAAGGGCTAAACCATGGCTCTCCTTTCATTTTCCTTTCTACCCCAGAAATTCATGTTTGACAATTAGTGAGATCAAATTAGGTCATATTTACTCATTGTAGCAGCCTAACAGGTCTGTCTTATTCTCACGAATGTAAATCCTCCATTTTAAAAAGACAAAATCGTGTATATCCTTTTGGTAACTTGAAAATTTACACTAATAATGTGTATTGTGACTTAAATTCGATTTAACTTAAGATAAAGCTTTTACATGACTCCAGAGCTTAAACTACTGCCATATCATATTTAGCACATGACACCTTAACCTTGATCATGACAATACCAAACATTTAAAAGGAATACCTTTTAATCATCTTTCTTAATTCAAGCATGTCGAGCGATTTTGATCTTTCAATTATTGACAAATTTTAATTTTGATTTCCATAATTGATACTTATTTGACTAAGTTATTATAACTACTCAAATGTAGTTACTAATAATACTAAGTTGAGATGAAGAAATATTACGGGCCATGAAGGGTGACATTCGATAAAGATTTTTTCCTTTTGGCAAAAATATAATAAAACTTTAGAAAGTTAGGCAATCTATAGAGTTATGTGACACTCGATATAGAGCTGTATATCCTATGTTTTAAAAGACATTTTCACGGCGAGCCCCGGGGCGCTCTATACCATAGCAACCCTGGTATACTGTAACACGTGGTAATTATTTGGTCAAGAATTAATAATCTACTATAGCTGCCTAGTATCACGAGGAGGAAAATTAAAAAGGCTAACCGTCAATAATTGAACGACTAAATGAAAAAACCAAATATTTTCCACTAAAATATACTCCCTCTATTTCAATTTATGTGAAACGATTTCCTTATTAGTCTGTGCCAAAAAGAATGATCTCTTTCTATATTTGGAAACACTTTACCTTTATGCAATAATCTATAGCCACATAAAATATATCTGATTCATTTAAGACCACAAGTTTAAAAGTCTTCTCTTCTTTCTTAAACTCCGTGCCCAGTCAAATGATTTCACATAAATTGAAACAGGGAGAGTATTTTTTTGCTTAGGGTTCCATTTTCTAAATGTAAAAGATTACCTTTTGGCATTTATCACAGGTATTAGGCCAGAAATAATAGTCCAACTGCACTTCATAAAATGTAGATTTTGCGCTTCTCAAACAAATGTTGTCAGGAGAAAGTTGGTAAAATAGCGAGTTTTTGTGATGGCATTAATTATTTTTTATATCAGTTTTATCACTCAGAATCTTAAATTATTGTATATATAACACCAGGAGGTGTCTTAATCACATACATGCATCACACACTTCAAATTCTCTTCTAATGTACCTCAGACAAGGATGTATATTATATATTGCACCTACCTCAAGTCATAAATTTAAAAACCAATAGAACAATTTTTAAGTTTGCTGCTTAAATTAAGCACACCCTTTTAAGCAATTTAATTAATCACGGAATAAACAGCTTATTAACTTCTTGTCATATATACCCATAATTAGAAGGCCTATACCTTTCCCATTTTCGTGGAAACTAAATTTGAATAAGTACTATTTAAAAGAGTTAACATTATAGGGCTTAATTATTCAACTTATACACAAAGAATCAAATTTTGGCTAAAACTTTAGACTATACAGAATAAGTAAGAATACCATTTTCTCCTCTCTTTTTTCCCCCGATTGTCAACATGTTACGTGAAAATAAAATCTCTCAAGTATCGATCGAGGGTCATGTGACTGGGCAAAATGAATGATCTTTGATCATTAATATGGATGAATTAATGGACTATCCAATAATTCCTGATTAATATAACTATAATACATAGCTAGGAAGATGAGGGGGAAATTAAATTTGAAGAGAAATTAAGAACGAAAAAGAGATCATAGTAATAGCTAAGGTACATTGATTGATTAATAATTAGCCTTGCTCGTTGCTTTCACTCCAGTTCTTAATAGCTTCAAAAACTGCCTCCGTCACCACTTGGGCATTAATGATAGCTTCTTCATTCTACAAGAGGAACATCAAAACGAATTTTGGTTAGTCCAATGCAAGAAGTAACTAATTAATTAGTTAAAGACTTGAGTCACATGAAAGAAGAGAACGCTCTTCTTTTATTTCCATAGAAAGAAATGAAATATTTACATAGTTCTTGTTTATAATATATGGACCTTTTTTTTTTCAAACAAAGAAGAATGGATTCTAAATTTAAGAATGCATGATAATTAATTACCTCTCCTCCAAATGCTTGTAAACGAAAGGTGTCAGTGCAAGAAACCCTAGCTTCAAGCACGTTAAGGCCAAGGTCCTCAAGAACTTCTAATATGGAAACAAGCAAGCCAGGGCAACTTCTTTCTGAATATACATTTACCAAGAAACCTTTTTCTAGGGTTTCCACTTCAACTTGCTGTAATAGAATGAGAAAGAATTAAATGTCACTTTTGAATGTCGACCCAAGTTATAAGCACTCAAAAGTAGTTACAAATAATACTAAGTAGAGTTGAAGAAATATTACGGGCCATGAAGTAGTGTTGTTATTAGAAGTATGAGGAGCAGTAGTAGTAATGTCTTGATTAAGCCTTTCCACTTTGTGTTTCAATTCTTGAATATACTTTGATGCATCCACTATGATTGAGCTTTCACTGATCTGCATGCCATGAAAATATCGCGCAGTCACACTGGAAATTGCAACAAAGAAGCAAACTTGCAATTCAGAGGATCAAAAGAAACCTCAAAGTTCGTTTTGTAATTGTATATTCATTTGCCTATTTACTGCAAAAAGTATTAATTAGAAAATGAAAAGAAGAACAACAAATGTCATGTCATGTCATATTTAATTCCCTTTTTACTCTCTTTGAGGTGGGTGTAGATGATGAAGGTATTGGCACAAAAAGAGTACTAAATCAATTAAATTAAAATTAATGTTGAAGAATGAAGGTATGAAGAGAAAATTAATGGTATTTCTTTTTCTAAAGGAAAATGAGGAAGGGGGAAGAAGAGAGGAGAGTAGAAATTGAAAGAAGAAAAATAAAGGAGTAGTTTATCACGCCATATATAAATAATACTATTATAGTTCAATAAATATATGATTGATATATAGATGTAGAATCCATTGAAAAGAGAGGAAATTGAAGCCTGAGAAATACAGAGAATTACAGCATGAGATTTAGTGATTGAACGAAGAAGTTGCAACTTCTCATGCAGTACTGCCCCTCTTTTCTGCTCCCTTGATACCATTCTCTTTTCTTTTCTTTCTTTCTTTGTGTCCCTCTTTTTTCTCTCTATTTTTCTCTTCCTCGGTCTCTTTAAAAAGGGGGAGAAGGAGCTCTCATAGCAATATCAACTCTTCTTTGCTTCCCACCTGGCTGCCTCTTTATTTCTTATTATCAAGAACTAGGAAAGATGCCCTTTGGATAAGAAACATAACAAAAATAATTCACTCTCCTTGATGACGACAAAATAAAGATAAAACATTTTAAACAATTCCAAAGGGTATAAAATGAATAATTTGTGGATAAGGAGCAGTTACCAAGTGTTATCTAAGTTAATAATATGGTAAATAGTGGATACTATATATATATATATGATTGCTAAATGTAACTGAATATGGACATATGGTTACTTCACTACTAGAGTTAGATGTGCAATAATCAATGCAATAGTACGTAATTATTATGCCTCTGTTATGACTTGACACTCTTTTTTGGAGGGGAATATATATAACGTGTCTTGTTTTTCCTAGTTTAGCTTATCAATAAAACCTTTTTTCTATGTCTAAGAATCTGTAATATCAGCTATGGAAGTCAGTGATAACGGACCGTTATTTTACCCCTTCTCCACTTAAATATCATATTTGGTTCGATAATAAGGTTTTGACCTCCTGACGTGCGCATATCATGCATATAGCTCTCTATACTATATATATCGACGTCGTAAAATGTTTACATTGTCATTAAATGCCATTTACATGGAACTTCTTGTATCAAGTATGGATCGGTAACCTAGAAAAGATGATAAACGATCTCTTACCACTAGTAAAACTACGTTAATAGTATAAAAATCTCTTATGCTATCAGTATATAAAAAATTTAAATACATTAGAAAAGTAGTTCAAAATGCTAGCTATTATTAACAACCTAGGGGGTCAAGTATGGAATTACGATGGACAAGACTGTTTTTCCAACTGGATTTTATTTTATTCATCATAACTCAAAATTTTCGAATCGGTGAAAATATAATACTTCCTTTGTCCCAATTCATATGTAGGAATTCAGTGTGCAATCGAGGGTCAAAGCAGTTAAACTTTGACTCAATTTCAAATATAGATTCATTGAGCATTTTATAATAAAATTTACATATTTAAAAATTATATATCGAAAAACACTATAAGTTTGCATACTTATAAATTCACAATATATGGAAAGAGTTGAAGAAAACCGTAGTCAAAAAAAGAGTTGTTTAACCCCCCCCCCCCCCCCCCCCCCCCAAAATAGTAAAACTCTCATATAAATTGGGACGGAGGGAGCAGTACTCAATAATCAGATTGTCTAGTGGAATTATGTTAAAATTTAAAAGAACCGTCTACCGTTGAGATGGGATGGGACCTGAAGTGATAGTAATCCATGCATAAATAGCTAAATGGAGCCATTTATACTATGGAAAGTAGTGGAGGGAAAAAAAATTGGGTGGATGTTTATATTTTTGTGAATTTTGGATGAATCCAAATAGTTTTCACGGGAAATTTGGAGTTCCTCCTTTACTCCAGCCGTCACCTTTGTCTTCACTCCTCGGTCCTCCTCCATTTCCTCTCTTTCTACACGTGCCTTTCTTCCTCCATCACTATTTCTTCCCCTTTTTTTTTCAAATAAATATCTACGTATCATTATTTGAAATGTATATAATTGAATATGCCTAATGCATGATCAATTTGCTTTTTACCTTTCTACCGTACTCACTACTATTAGCAGTATCATGACATCTCGTGATCATATACACTTCGGGGTCGTTTGGTTCGGTATTGAGTTATGTGTGGAGATTAGTATATCAGAGACTAATAATGCATGGATGAGTAATATAAAGGTTGTAATGCAGAAATTACTCTTGCTGAATGTTTCACAAAGTAGTATATAGTACTATATGAATAAAATATTGGGAAAATTTCAAAAATATACAAGTTGATCACTTACATTGCAAAAAATAGCCTACAATCTACATTACAAAAAATAGCCCAAAATATACAAACGTATACAAACATGTACAGATACTTATACAAACACTTATATCAACATATATAAACATATAAGAAGAGAGAGAGAGAGAGAGAGAGAGAGAGAGAGAGAGAGAGAGAGAGAGAAGTTTGGGTCATTTTTTGTAAAAATTTAAAAAAGGGGTCAATTTTGGTAGCATTGTTGCCCCAATTAACACACCATGTAATTTTCTCTAAAATATTTGAATACTTTTTAAGCAAAGTAGAAATTTTCTTACTATTACGAGGACTAGTTTTATCAGTTAAGTATTTTTAGTCCACGTATACTACTAATACTTGCATTCTTATTACACATTCTATTTCGCCTAAAATAATATTTATGCTCTCACATAACTTATGCATGTATTATTATAAGAAAAACTAAAAGGAGGAACCACGCGTTGTATAACCTAATGTTGATTTCTACATGGCGATTAAATCTCCTCAAACCAAAGGTAAGGAAAACATATGAGTAAGAACTTTAGAAGAGGTGTGACCAAGCCTCCTATGCCAAAGAGAGATATCAGCAATGGAGATGGTAGATTGAGTATCATTATGTACAATACTGGAATTCTGAGCAGCAAGAGAATGTATTGTAGTTTTGGATTTTAAGGAGGATGAGATGCCTCTACTTAGAGCTTGAACAGGTAGAAGGTAGAGTCCACCGGAGTCTCTACCAATCCCCTTCACCTGCCCACTGTAGAGGTCCTGGCATACAAAGAAATCAGGGAAAAAAGAGACAAAACAATGTAAGTTTTTTGTGATTTGTGAAACTAACAATAGATTAAACTTGAAGTCAGGTATGAATAGCACATTATTCAGAGTAGCATTATCAAATATGGTACATGATCCTATATGGGAAATGTTAGTTTTATCCCCATTAGGCAAATGAACTTTCTTATGATCATTATCTACCTTCTGTAGATTTGTGAGTATATTAGTTTTTGAGGTCATGTGATTTGTAGCTCCAGATTCTACAATCCACATATCCTTATCTTGTTTAATGTCAACCATGAGTGAAGTGGTAATACCTGCAGCATTGGCAGAGATTGAAGCATCACCTTGACTAGTCTCACTCTTTGACTAGACTGACCAGCTTCATGATTCGGTAAATTCACTATCTGACCATATTGCTCCTTATTGTATCCCATACCAAATCCAAAGTTATTCACAGCTTGTTCAAGACCCCTTAGGTTGCTACTAGCACTACATTCAGGTTGACTTGATTCACCATGTGTTATCACAACATTATTAGCAGCATGTGCATTTCCTCTGTACTCTCTTTGTGGATTGTTATGGTTCCTCTGATAGTTGTTCTGGTCATTTTGATAGTTGCTTTGGTTATTATTTTGGTAAGGTCATTTCTTTTTTAATCTGTAGTCAGGAGGATATCCTACAAGTCTGTAACACACCGCCAGGGTGTGTCCCTTCAGCTGGCAGTGATCACATTGTGCATTTGGATCATAGTTTGGGTTGTAGTTATAGTTTTTCTTCTGTTTCTGTGTATTTGCATTTCTCAGGGCTAACAGTGCAATTAAGTCATTAATCTCATGTTTCTCTGACTCTCTCTTTCAATCAACATAGAACAGGCTTTGTTAATGGTAGGAAGAGGAGTCATCATAAGAATCTGTGCCCTAACTTGTTCGTAGGTGTCATTAGTCCCATTAGGAATTGAAACAGTTTCAGACCATTCATAAACTTCACATCATCTTGAGTATTATACCAGGAAATGGTATTATACTATCAAATTCTACCTGAAGTGCTCTCAATTTTGAGAAATATGCATAAAATGTATCAGTACCTTGATGATTTGTTGTTATCTCCTTGTGCAACTAATATGTTCAAGAACCATCCACTTTGTCAAATCTCTCTTTGAGATCATCTCAAACTTAAATTGCATCAGTCGAGTATAAAATTTCACCATACAATTCCCCTGAAACACAGTTCATTATCCATGAGAGTACAATTGCATTGCATCTTTCCCACAAATATGTCAAATTTGGAGCATAATCCTCCTTTTTGCAAGTTCCATTGATGAACCCTAGCTTATTTTGACCTAGAATAGCAAGTTTCATCATTCGATTCCAAATTGAGTAGTTTTCTGCACCAGTTAACTGTAGGGCAATCAAAACTGCTCCAAAATTTTCTATTGAACTGAGATATAAAGGATGATTGTGATTTAGGTTTTCTGGTAGTGTATTATCTACCACCATTGTTGCAATCTCTCAACTTTGCTTCAAAGCTTTGAAATCGGATCGGATAATCAGTCTAGTGATTGTACTGCTCTGATACCATGATAGATTACTCCATTAATGGAGTTTGAAGCTCGAGCAAGTTGAGAGAAAATGAAGAAGAAGAGGATTTGTGAAATGGAGAACTGATTTCATGTACTGAAAAATGAGTTGTACAAATCACATTTATACAGCTAAGCTAACCACTTAACAGACTAACTAACTCATTAAGTATCTAATCCACTAACTGTCTAAGTTTTAGTATTTACCGTTTAGTCCCCTAAGTTCTGGGTAACGCCATCATCTTCAATAATCAATAATATGGAAAATTCTTCACTGTCATACATTAATAGAAGCTTATTATATCTTACGTAAATTAAAAATTAACTAAAAACGTGGAGGCAACAGGAATCAAGAAAACAGTGGAAACGACCCATGAGGTTGGTTTGGAAGTAACTGGTGAAGATTAAAAGAGATGCAAAAAAATATAAAGAAGAAATATAGTAGGAGATCTAGGAGAGGTAGCTAGTATCCAATATATCTCCACAGAGGGGGGGGGGGGGGGGGGGGGGGGGTTGTCACGAGATGTTATATCAGTATTGCAAATAGGAACAGTTCATTAATAAGGAAGTTGGCATAAGGTTCTTGCTTCAAATATTGTCTCCATTCCTCCAAGACAAATGCACGTACCCAACCTCTTCACATGTGCACCCTTCCCTTTATCAATTATCATTACTACAAAACAATTCTCTCCATACATTTACCCTTGTCTCTTCCCAATTTCTCTGTTTATTTTGTTCCCTCTCTAACCCCTTTTCTTAATTATTACCTCCTTAAACTAATAAATGTATCTCTCCTCTTTCCTCTCTGTAATTTTGTCATATCATTACTAGCTTGCCTTTGTTCTAAGGGGTGTCATTTGATACCGTCACGCAAAATATCATTCTCATATATGTATGTGTGCAGATAGTATTCTTTAAATACCAATATGTATACAGGCAACAGCCTGACATCATGTAAAAATAATCCTCTCAAGTAAGTATCGATTTGAAACAAGAAGTACTATATACCTTAAAAACTACCACAGACCTAAACGCAGATCAAAATAAATTGCGACAAAATAGGTTGATGTCGCTTTGCAAAATTAGGTGTACGCCACTGCAAGCAGGGATGTATAAGGAGAAAAGTTTCACCCTCATTCGAAATCTCGGAGATATGATACAATACGTTTAATCACGGTAAGGTTGAAGAGTCCGGAACCAAAATGACTCAATAAAAAACCAAGTGAACCAAAATACCCTAACAAAAAAAAAAGTTACAAAACTACCTTTAGCGCAGTAAAATACTGCGCTAAAGTAGTTCACGAAGACGGAGTCGTTAACTGCTTTAGTGCAGTATTTTACTGCGCTAAAGATTTTTTTTTTTTTTTTACATAGTGCAGTAAAATACTGCGCTATAGCGAGCACTATAAAAAAATTTGGTAAACTTTTTTTTTTTTGCAACACTTAGTGTGTTTTTTCATACTTTGACCAACGATTAGTCGTGTGTCAAGACTCTGAAACGTCAATATTTTATATAGAACCTGATATTTTTTTCTGCGTACAATAATGTAGGCTCAATACATCAAGTATACGTAGACGTTCGGATCGTCATTTTAGGGGTTGAAACGGTGCCCGAAGTAAGTTTTGTTTGAAAAAACTTAGTGTTTGACTGTAAGGTTATTTTAGTCAACTTTATATGTCGAGAAAATTAGTCAGCTTTATTTTCAAAAATTGAAACCACAGAAGTGAAATTGACATTCACAGCTACATTACTCCGGGATTTTTACGTTGAAATCTATTGCGTATCATCATATTATAAGTAACTAAAACTGAAAATTTCACGCCAATTTGGGGGAAAATTGAAATTGAATGGGATAAAAGGTGTTTTTTTTAAATCGGCTCGGCCAAACCGCCTTGCGGTTTGTCCACATAGATCTCGAAAAAATACGCAAGTTCAAAAAAAAACGCGTAAATCGGACGTCCGAGCGCAAAGTTATGACCATCTAAAGTTTGACCACTTTACAACTAGCTTTTCTCCCTATACTTTTTAAATACTTTTTTATCAAATTGAATTAGATTTATATTCAAAATAAAGTTATGTCTTGATTAAAAAATAACACGCTTAAATCAAAATCTTAAAAAATAAAACACCCTAAAGTTTCCAAACAAAACTTACTTCGGGTACCTTTTCAACCCCTAAAATGACTATCCGAACGTCTACGTATCCTTGATGTATTGAGCCTACATTATTGTACGCAGAAAAAATATCAGGTTCTATATAAAATATTGACGTTTCGAAGTCTTGACACACGACTAATCGTTGGTCAAAGTATGGAAAAAACACTAAGTTTTTTCAAACAAAACTTACTTCGGGCACCTTTTCAACCCCTAAAATGACTATCTGAATGTCTACATATCCTTGATGTATTGGGCCTACATTATTGTATGCAGAAAAAAATATCAGGTTCTATATAAAATATTGACGTTTCGGAGTCTTGACACACGACTAATCGTTGGTCAAAGTATGGAAAAAACACTAAGTTTTTTCAAACAAAACTTACTTCGGGCACCTTTTCAGCCCCTAAAATGACTATCCGAACGTCTACGTATCCTTGATGTATTAGGCCTACATTATTGTACGCAGAAAAAATTATCAGGTTCTATATAAAATATTGACGTTTCGGAATCTTGACACACGACTAATTATTAGTCAAAGTATGAAAGAACACACTAAGTGTTGCAAAAAAAAAAGTTTACCAAATTTTTTTTTTAGTGCTAGCTATAGCGCAGTAAAATACTACGCTATGCAAAAAAAAAAAAAAAAAAAAAAAAACTTTAGCGCAGTAAAATACTGCACTAAAGCAGTTAACGGCTCCGTCTCCGTGAACTGCTTTAGTGCAGTATTTTACTGCGCTAAAGGTATTTTGTAACATTTTTTTTTGTTGGGGTATTTTGGTTCAAAATGGTTTTTTTTTGGGCATTTTGGTTCCATACTCAAGGTTGTAGGAGACGTAGAAATCTGTGTCTAGTTAATTTATAGGGAAAAGGGTCAAAAATATCTCTCTATTTTGGGAAAAGGGTTAAGAAAATCCTCCGTTACAAATTTCGGTCAAAAATATACTCCTCCCGTCATTAAAGTTTTCAAATATACCTCTATCTTAACAGAATGTCCCAAAACAACCCGATTTCATTTTTAAAACTGCTTCATTTAAACCCGACCCAACTAAATAAAAAACCTGTATGAGTTACCCGCTCATGTACTTAGTGGCTCCAGATGCAAGACTCAGGAACAAGTTGATTGCATATGGGTTTTTTATATAGTTGGGTAGGGTTTAAATGGATCGAATTTAAAATTAAAATCAGGTTATATTTGAAAACTTTAATGACGGGAGGAATATTTTTTACCGAAATTTGTAACAGAGGATATTTTCAACCCTTTTTCCAAAATAGGGGGGAATTTTTTACCCTTTTCCCTAATTTATAATTAAGAACTAAGATGCAACTTTTGATACCGCTCTAGGTATTGACACGATTGATAATTGTCACAAAATAGTTAGCAATAGCAAAATTAACGAAATCAGCTTATGTTTGAAACAAGAAACGACAAAAAGAGTTAGAGGATACCTAGTCTAAATAAGAGCCTCTATGTATGATAATTTTGTGAAGCCAATAAAGAGCTCGATTGAGCTATAAATTCACATAGTATAATTTTATCTTCAGAATTGTCATTCAATCGAATGACATATTCATATTTCTGAAAATATTCTTTGATTACAAATATTGTTTCACTTATTAAGAGAAAGAAGAAGCATGTATAGAATGGTTAGAGAAGATAAATTTTCTTCAGTTGTAATAAATATTTTGGAACTTTTTTCATTAAAAATAATTGTTTCACTTATTAAGACATATAAGGAGTGCGTATAGAATAGTTGGGAGAAAATAATTTGTTTTGCCTTCTTATGTTGAAATGTAGCTAATGTTCTTGGATATGGGATGTTGATTTTATGTGTGTTCTGTAATATTTTGTTATCCTCACTGTTTTTTGTACTTTTAATTGATTCTGCACCTTGCTTCTAAACTTCTATAAAAGGAAGAGTGAGCTTTGGAGGAGGGCTCATAATATTTTACTCACAATCATATGCTCTTTCATGTTATTCTTTTCTTAATTCAAGGCCTTAAACTTTGTCTACATGCTATTGCTCATCTTATAGGTATGATATGTAATGTATGCAGCAGATTTAAATTTACTTCTATGTAAACTTGAACTCACTTTATCACTATGAGCATACATGATTAAGTATTAGGTCACATCCTCATGTAATATTCAGTCCTTTTCGGGAAACTTATTAGTATGAAAGATTGTAATTCATTTTTAGAATGCCATCAATTGTTTTGATTACCGAGGCGGATCTAACTAATAACTGATGGTTAAATCTATAATTTATGGCACATACTTTCTCCCCTCTTTTTCCCAAATTATCCGCGCATCGCGCGGGTACGTATACTAGTTCAAAATTTCAAATACAACAGCTAAGGTTGCTTGCTAACTCTCAATCACTTGTTAGAAGGAAGTGCAGCTTGATTGTCGGGGGAATCAACGGGAAGGAAAAAAGAAGGTAGATTGTTTATATTTTATTTCCTCCTTTGGTGAGGATTGACTTTTTACTCAAGGGTATGTTAAAAACTATCATCTTTTCGTTATTGTATAACCGAACCATCCGAAGGGCCGGCTATGTACTCCGGAGCCCCGGCCATTCAAACCAAAATACAACGAGCATCTATGACTAAGGGAAGTGGAATGTTGACCCCAAAAAACGAAGAAAGAGAAAATATAATTTGACGACCAAAACATAATTACTAGAAATTAGGGAAGGCAAAAGTTACCCCTGAGACTACAAATTGTAAGACTCTCAGGAAAAAGCCCTCACGTGAGTTGGGAGAGTACCACTCGGGAAAGTACATTCACATGCAAATGTGAAAAACAAAGCAAACTTGTATTTAAATTGCAAAAGTTGAGTCATAAAGAGAGAATGTACGGGAATGGTGGGGGCCTATGTCACCAAATGACGAGAGACTCAGCCAAGTTATTAACAACCTTTCCTCAACATTGAAAATTAGTTGTTGCAATTTTTTATTCTTTTTATTTTTCCAGGAAACGCTTCCTCTGCTTTCAACTTTCAACTATAATGAGTACGCAAAAGTGGCCCTATTGTTTATAGCCTCTTAAATACATACATTCTCCCAGCAAAACCTTTTATAATCTTCTCTCCCATATGAGCCACCGAACTCTGTACAGCTTTGATTTTTTGTACTCTTCTAACAGAACACTATTCTGAGATAGTATTGTAAATTAACAATTTGGCTTCCCACCCAATCTTGGATAGCACAGGCTGTAGTGTGAGGACCATTGGTAACAAGAGAGAGTGTGTGTGTGTGTGTGTGGGGGGGGGGGGGGGGGGGGGGTTCTTTCACTTTTTTGTTTGACAATCTCACGCAAGATTGATCACCTGTTCAAGGAATATTTGGGTCATTATAAGATCCTGAAACTTGAAATGCACATGAATCATTGTTTTACAAGACATTAGGAATATGTATGTTCCCCACTTGCTACGACTTCTTGTCAAATTGACTGAAGGAACAAATTCATCGAGCACCAGAAAACATGGTCATAGACAAAATACTCGTTTACATTGCTGGACCGTGGGTCGAACAAAGAATCCAAAACACATTGTACTGTTGATACTTGTCCAGACATCTGAAAGCAAATCTAATGGCCCCTATTTGTTTCATGTTCAGTGATATAGAATTCTAGTCATTTAAATCTTAGCTTAGTTCAAGTATCACACAGATTTTGCTAA
This sequence comes from Lycium barbarum, assembly GCF_019175385.1. NCBI lineage: Eukaryota > Viridiplantae > Streptophyta > Magnoliopsida > Solanales > Solanaceae > Lycium > Lycium barbarum. The sequence goes on along the minus strand of NC_083345.1, from coordinate 44,746,362 downwards.
AACTATCGACACAATGGCATTAAAGAGAAAGCCGAACCGTAGTATTGCCAAGTGCATCTTCTATTGTGACAGATGGTTGCCCTGAATTCAGGTCATCAAGGGCTGGATTAGAACTTAAATCAAAATTCATCAATCCGTTTACGAACTAAAAATCCAAATGGCATTTATTTTTGTACTTGTCTATTCTTCATATGTGATAGAACCATGACGATTCATACGAAAAACAACAGGATCTTGTGTGCCAGTGGCAACTTTGCATGGGGCATCCGGATTATTTTTCCATTCTAATGCCCCTTGAAGGGTTTACAACATTATAGCTTGACTCACTCGCTAGCAATGTTTAAGATCCCATTAAACAAGGGAGCTTTCACCTAGCATAACCATGGCTTTCTAGTGGACATGTAACACGAATTACATGTAACAACAATGTAAGGATCCTCTCAACTTTCTTTTTTGGAGAAGGTAAAGGGATTTTCTCAACTTTCTTCAGAAAAAGTGTGTAAAAGTTCAGCAATGTAATAAAACATCTATGTAAAGACGTTATGGCCAACTTCTAAGAAAGTGACGGGAATATCAGACCTGATAATAGTAATCTCAAGACCTAATATCATATGATAAATCTTGAAATCGACTCAGCAAATTTGACTTGTATGTCCCGACTTCAGCATCCTCAGCGGACTCGAGGGTGGACTTGATGATTGATATGGCTCCAGCTTGATGTAAGACCACAGCAGCCTCATCTGCAGTATAAGAATGAGCATTAAATACCACATCCGTTCAAGCAGATATACGAGAACAGATAACAAGTCCCTTGGCAAGGCATTCTAGTAACATCTGACACTAATGAAATGTGCCAATTTGACGCCAACCTGTAGCTATAGAACATCAGCCTTAGCAACATTAAGTATCATCAGGCAATTGGTCTTAATGTCCGATTACTTTCATTAGCCAAAATAGGATAAGGTAGCAAGGGCCATACAAATAAAATAAGATGTCTTCGTACATCTGAAGGTAAATATTAAGCAAAACTGACTCAAGTTGTACATCATTCTTTTGCCTAAAATACACAACAGGACACAAGCACCAGAGAGTTTCCTGTTTAAGCTGAGAATTCCTGAGCCTGGGTTGATTTCGTAAGTACTAGCATCAAGGTTTGACCGGGCTTCTACTAGCAAACCATGCCATTAAAATGACTTTCATGTTTTTTTTTTTGGGCTCATAAGAAGAGAGATATTAATCACTATGCATCATAACAGAATACAGGATAGTCAGTAGTCACAGACATTATGTAATCAATCCAGGTAGTATCTGAGGTTTGCCTGACAAAAGTAGTTCATAATTTGACTATCCTAACAGCTTCACTGATAAAGGAGGAACTGCCAAGTTCACAAAATCAAAATTACAGAAGACTTACTTGTCTAGCTGCTTCATTTTGTCAATTTATTTTGTGCTTTAACAGTTTGGCGGTGTAACTAAAGGCATTTAGGGCTAGTTTTTCCAAGGAAACATCAAGTACAAAAGTTAGTGTATAGCACAGAAGCATGTATTCAGTGTTCAGGGGAGTGTGAAGCGGAAAAAAGCGACAAGGCCCTGCTTCACTTAAAGCGTGAAGTGAAGTGCTTGCTTCATTGAAGCGAAGACCAATTTAAAAGAAAAAAGACCAAAATAAAAAGAGACGATATATATAAGCAAAGTTCAAATTAAAAACTAAAAAGTAGATATCAGAAATTCCTTCATACCATAGGACAAACAAAATTAAAGCTAATAATGGTTCAACATCTAATTGTTATTCTTCTAATGTTCTACTTTAACAAGATTGTCAAAATCTTGTATTCCTCCATTATCATTATATTGCTCGTCATCTTCCTCAACTCCATCATCATTTTTTTCAACTTCATCAACTAGGGATAGACTTGTAGCTACTCTTTTCCCCTCCTATGTTCGCCATAATGTTTCTCCTCAACTCCATTTGCCTCCACAGCTACACCCAAGTGAAATCAAAATCTCCCTCAAAAATTGCTTCATCTTCCACATTCTCAACTCCGGTTAGCCATTCATTGGCATCATCAACATTGTCAAAACGAATTGGATCAATTACATTGCGAGCGGTGTAACGACGCCTCAATGTTCTGTTGTATTTTATGTACACTAGGTCATTGAGGCGCTTTAGGGTTAGTCTATTCCTCTTTTTGGTATGAATTTGCAAATAAGTTGTGGCAAATAATTTGTAGGAATTAAGACAATTGAGATATAATTTAGTTATCTCAATATACTAAATCTTTCTTCTTGGTTCTTACAAGTTCAAACACGCTCTAGTTTCTCACATACGGATGAGCTACAAGTTAGACTTAGAACCAGTGTTTAGGAAAGTGAGTACTTCAGTTGTTGCGCTTCGAAAACCTGAAGCGATGAAGGTGAAGAAAAGCGATCGGTTAAAAGGCTGAAGCGCAACGATGCTAGAAGCAAGGTGAAGCACCGCTTTACACTTTTTAAGTTTAAAAGGTCGATTTTAAGGGGGAAATGCTAAGTTGCTCACTCTTCACTTTCAGTGCCGCACCCGTGTCGACACGACATAGGTGTGAGTGTAGGATCTGTACCCGATTTGGTCAACCGATTTGGGTACTTTGACCAAAATCGACGGAGAAATTCCGGACATATCCAATGATTTCTATAATCAAAACAAAAGCTAAGGTGGAATTGAAGAAACAGAATACCTTGTGTGTTGAAATTTCTATGTTACTCCTTTTCCTTTTATCTCCTTCCGGGTTTCTCCTCTTGAACAATATTTTCTTCTCAAGTTTTTCACATAATATCTCATAATTTATGGTTTATAATTCTATTTTTAGATATTTGAATTATTTTAGCCGAATCCCCACAACCGTATCCATACCTGGGAATCTTAAAATTTAGTTCATGAAGGATCTGACCTCTAGATTTGCACCCGTATTGGGCACCCGCAGCCGAGTCCGAGCAACTTAGGAAAAAAGAGTCCCGACTTCGGGAAAGTCTCATTTTGCAGCTCCCAGATTTGTTCTACTTCTGCTCTGTTCTGCTAGGTTTTCAAATCTTCTTCTCTTCCTTCAGGTAATTTCTCTTCTTCTACTACTCTCTTCTTTCCTTTTTCTTCTGCTTTGTTTAGGAATGTTCTATTTGGCTGATTTTATATGTTACTAAAGAGAAAAATTATATGTTGCTGAATTTTTTTCTTAACAATGCTTAAAAGATAATGCTCATATTTTTCTCAACTCTTAACAGTGATTAAAAATGTCTGAGCCGGCTTGGAAATATGGGAAGAAAACTAGTGAGACCAATAGGACCACAATTGTATGTCTGTTTTATGACAACTAACGGCGGAATCTTTCGTCACAAACATCTTATTGGTACTGATAGTGACGTTGCACGCTGTGCAAAGTGCCGAGAAGTTACATCAACCAAATGTTACTAATCTTGATGATGAAATGGAAGAAGGTGAAGTTGTTGCTTCCTACAAAATCACAAAAACGGGCAAAGAATGCAACAGTCTCTTCAAGTTGTGGATCAACCGGTAGGAAAGGTCTTCGTAACTTTCCACAGAAGCCAGTAAATAATGCAGTGAAAAGCGGTAAGAGAAGTTTACATGATGCTGCCAAGAATATTTTGAAGGATCGTGCAGTTGAGGCTTTTTCACGATGGATATACGATGCAGGGCTCTCCTTCAATTGTGTCAATTATACCGACACTTTTGGAGACTTCATTAAGGTTGTCGGTCAATTTGGTCCAGGAATGAAGCCCCCAACTTATCATGAAGTTAGTAGTTCTTATCCAACTAAAGAAGTGGAAAACAAAAAATTGTGGAAGATACATGAGTAGAATAGAACAAGTTTGGATGTTCCATTATTTATAATGGATAAATGGATAGCAAGAATTGGAAGAATAGTCATCAATGTGTTGGTGAAATCTCCAAAAGGAAGCTCATTTCTTGAATCCATTAAGGTGAGCGACTCGTCTACTGATTCAATCAAAATGTTCTCCTTATTTCAGAATACTAGAGAGAAGATTCGTGCAGAGAATCTTCTTCAAGTTGTTACAGATAATGCAGCTGAAAATGTTGAAGTGGGTGATATGTTGAAGGGAGTGTTCCCACTCATATATTGGACTTCATGTGCAGCTAATTGCATATAAATTTGATGTTCGGGGACATTTTCAAGGAAAAACCCTTCACAAGAGTTTTCACTAAGGCAGTTTTGGTACATTCTTACATTGTTCAAAGGCCTTCGGAATTTGATGAGGAGATTCACTAAACAAAAGAACTAGGTGAAACCTGGCAAGACTAGATTTTCTACTGCTATCTTGACCTTGCATAGTATGCATACGCAAAAAAACAATTTGAGAAGATTGTTAAATTTCAGAAGAATGGAACACTAGTAAATTTGCAAAAGAAGTTATAGGGAAAGAAGTTGCACGAATAATGCTTTCTTGTGCCTTTTGGAATAGAGTCCGAGCAACATAGAATTGATAATTATGAGATGGGTTCAAAATATTCCCAACTGCATGCAAAGGTTGATGAAGTTTAGCCACCCACCTTCTATCAATGATCTCAAAGACCTTTGCATATTTACGCTCATCACTAAATTCCGCTCAGATAGCCTCAGCCCTATCCATAGCTTCATAAAGGTAGCCCTTTGGTGGTTTTTGCTCCCCATTCACCAACCGAAATTCCTTAAGCAAGTAACCACCAACTTTAAAAGCATGAACAACATTATTCCAAAAGGCATAAAAAAGCACCGTGTGTGCAACTTCATACCCCATAACTTCTTTTGCAAATTTACTAGTGTTCCATTATTCTAAAATGAACAAGCTTCTAAAATTGGTCTTTTGTGTGTGCATACTATGCAACGTCAAGAAAGCAGTAGCAAATCTAGTCTTGCCAGGTTTCACCAAGTTCTTTTGTTTTGTGAATCTCCTCATCAAATTCAATAACAAAGGCCTTTGAACACTGGAAGAATGTACCCTAACTGCCTTAGTGAAGACTTCTGTGAAGGTCTTTCTTTAAAATGTCCGTGAACATCAAATTTATACAATGAGCTACACATGGAGTCCAATATAAGTGCAAGAACACTCCCTTCAACATGATGTCTTTGCTTCCTATTCCTACGGGCATAGGGAAGAAGATTAACAAAGTAAGAAGGCAATTTTTGTGGCATGGTAACAAAGACGAGAAAGGTTATAACTTAGTGGAGTGGGAGATTGTGACGCTCAGCAAGCAACATGGTGGCATGGGGATTAAGAATCTCAGACTTCATAACCAGAGTCTACTCCAGAAGTGGTTGTGGAGGTTTTGCAAGGAAGACAGATCTCTCTGGAGGAAATACATAGCTCAAAAATATGGTTTGTTCAATCAGTGGACAACAAATGAAGTAAATACTACTTCCAGATGCAGTGTTTGGAAGACTATTAGGAGAATGTGGAATAAATGCAGTGAAAATTTGAGCATAAAGGTGGGGGATGGGACAAAAACTTCCTTCTGGAAAGATCATTGGATTGGGCACTGTAATCCCAAAACTTTATTCCAGGACTTACACATTCTCAGTCTCCAAGAGAATGACAAAGCATCCCAAATGTGGACAACACCAAGGGTGGAATCTTTTGTTTAGAAGGGCACTAAATGATTGGGAAATAGGGGGAGTCACAGATTTGCTTTTGGTACTCAATTCCTTCATAGGAACCACTAATGTTCCAGATAAACCAGTTTGGAAACTATGCAGCAAAGGGAATTTCACTATTAAATCAGTTTATTGGGAGAAGAACAAGGTTGTAAATCCATCTCTGGTTTAGCCATGGAAACTTATTTGGAAAGTTAAAATTCCATATAAGGTTTCTACTTTTGTTTGGTTAGTTTTGAAGTGGGCTGGTCTAACACAAGAGGCTCTACAAAGAAGAGGTCTTCATATATGCTCAAGATGCCTACTTTGTGGGAAAGATGCAGAAACAAATGAGCATTTATTCCTACATTGTCGGATAACTGCACATTTGTGGCACATGTTCTTTTGTATCCTAGGGGTGAAGTGGGTGTTACCAAGATCAACTCTAGAACTCCTATGCAACTGGAAAGACATTGGAAGAAGGAAGGCGAAGGAAGATTGGTGGCAATCCATTCCAGCTTGTATTTGGTGGTCAATTTGGAAGGAAAGAAACTCAAGATAATTTAAAGATAAAGCTAACTCCATCCAGATAGTTAAAATGAAGTGTCTTAGTTTCTTTTATTTTTGGTGTAAACAAGATATAGTGGGGGAAGTAGGTGATTTGGTAGATTTTCTAGGCAATGTGTAAGTTGTAACTAGCATCATTACCTCCTGGCCACTGTTTTTGGTGGCTTTACCTGTGAAGTTTCACATCAACATTCAAAAAAATGTTGATACTTTTGGATGGAATACAAATGTTAAAAAAAAAAAAAAATAGAAGAAGCTATATTTGGTTATTATAAAAGAGATCAATTAATATTGAGAAAGAAATTTTTTTTTTTTTTTAAACAAATGTTATGAGTGGAGAATATAAAGAAGATAAAATAAATCGAGAGTAATACTCTTCTCAAATCATTCATTCAGGTTTCTTGAAATTTGCACATAATATTTCCAAGTACTTTATATTTATAATTCAGACCAAATAACTTTTAACCTTACACGCACGCATATACCACTAGAAGTTAAACTTTGGATGTATTTTTTCATCAGCTTTTTAAGCTTTTACATGAATTTATGTATTTTTACTCTTAATATTAGAATATTAGGAAAATATTACTTCACAATTTTAATGAGATTTGTTACTGCCGCGCTAAGCACGGGCATTTCCCTAGTGTTATTCTAAGATAAAGAGTAGGGATAATGATAGAAAAGAGAAGCTCGATTATTCCTGCAAGCTTGGTTGGGATTTATAGTAATTACAGTATATAGAACTTTGGTAAGTGTATAGTTAATTACACAATCAGAATCCTAATAAAAGTAGCTAAACATATCCACTTTGGGACACCAAGCTAACAGATAACTAAGTGGTGTAAATACCAGCGGTAATAATTTTATAATGGTATCAAGCTCACTATTCTTTTATTTGGATTTGCAAAGAGAGAAGAAAATAGACAGATCAATGACTTGTTACTGTAAAACGAATGTCCGCATAATTGTCAAATAAGTCCTTGCTTATTCTTCAACTTTTATAAATAGCAGCTTGAGCATTCCTACATATACTAGCTTATCCCCATATAGTTTGAGCATCATGATTACAGCATTACACAAATAGCAGATAAATTTGAAGCCAGACCTGATTTTGATATCGCAAAAAGAGCCTTCAAGGCTTCCTTCCTCGTCCGATCATCTCTGGCAGACTCTAACATGTTCAAAAGCTTTTGAGCCCCACCAATCTCAACTATTTTCATCCTTCTTTCGTCTAAGAAACAACAAAGCACAAGGATAAAAGATACACTGATAAGAATCTAACAAATGTCACGATTGGTCCAAACAGCTGTCGAATATGCTTTGACTACAAACTTCAAATATTGCACTTTGAGCAAAAACTGTAAACTACGTCATTGGTCAGTTACTAGATATCATATAGAAATAAAGCAGTGTGCAGATCCTATTAAGTTGTATAATGTTTTAGATATTTAAAGACCAGCAAAATGCTATTTACGAAACACAGCTGCCTCGTTATAGTACCAGGAAAAAGATCAGCAATCAAATACAGGTTGACTAGGATACTAAAATCTAAGATACTATAGTAGTCTCTCTCATCTTATATTGGGACAATGAAACGAATTTCCTAATTTTGTACAATTAACCAGTAGGGAGCTCCATTACCTTTAAGTCTCCAAGGAAGGTTAGGCAGTAAGTAAATCATGAAGAATGGGGAAAGCATCCAGATGAAAGAGACTCGGCTCCACAAAATTGTCCAGCGTGTAGATTATTAATATAAAAGAGGATACACAGAAGTTAACAGTACCAGTTAAATTTAAATGAGCTCCTAACAACACAAAAGGGTGATCACTGAATTCGCAACTCATAGAATTGTTGCTTTGGCTTTCAGATACCAATTATAGTTTTTGTTTACTGCTATATCTTTCCACCAGCCTTAAAGCTTAGTGATAACTCCTTACTACTCCTAAATCAAAGACATATCTGCACCAATTACTAATAACATCAAATTCCTGATATTGTGCACTACTTTAACCCATTAAAGAACTGCGTATACATAACGTCTCAATGTCCAAATATTATGACGCAAAGCATACCATCTATCGCAAAACGAGCTAATCTGGATGCGCCCATTCTTTTAAATAAAGGATCCTTGACTTGTAGAAGTGAGACAGACTGCTGCATCAGATTGTCTCCTATGTAAATAAGACATTAGTATGCCAAAGACCAATCAGACAAAGGCAGGAAAACAAATATGGTATAATTGATTCATTTTAACCATAGAAATGAGACCTTACCCATGTATGGGAAAATCTGATACCCAATAAACGTAGCAGTCCCAGCAAATATTAATTTTAAGAGCCATCCTACTTTTCTTTCAGCTTCTTGCTCTATTGACTGTTCATCTACAAGATCACACAAAATAAATCTTAAACCATTCCAGTGGTATAAACGCACAAGAATAGCATCATTGTACAAATTGTAACCAGATATTACTCCTCCGGTTCAAAATAAGGGTCCACTTAGCCTTTTTATTTTGGTTCAACATAAGTGTCCACTTACATAATCAAGAAGGAATTAACTTTATTTTTTCAAATTTTCCCTTATGTACTCAATGCAATAAATAATCAAGAATCTTATCAATTAAAGGCAGTTTAGTCAAAATGTCTATTATTTATTTTTTTTCAGGAGTCAGTATTTTCTTAAGGGGTGTGTTAGACGCTAAAGTGGACACTTATTTAGAACCAGAGGGAGTACCAATTAAGAAACAGCTAGAGAAACACTGAAGAAGTAACAAGATTCCAGTTTCAAGAATAAAAATCAGGAATACTCCGTCCGTCCCAATTTAAGTGTGTTACTTTCCTTTTTGCTATGTCCCAAAAAGAGTGCATCTTGACAATTCAAACATCTTACATGGCGAGTTGATAACAACAAGATTCAAAAGTTTTTCTTTATTTCTTAAACTATGTGTCTAGTCAAACTAAGATAGTAACATTTTTGCCTGGTATATCTGCTCAACTGCTCGGCTCATGGTCAATAAATACATCTAAAAAGAATCTTGAATAAATAAGTCTAATTGAAGAAGTGGAAATATGAAGTAACTGAGGCGTAGCCCTAAAACCCATATATAATTGTTACCTCTACCAAAGCTGGAAGTAGAAAACCTTATGGGTTGTAAATTTATAGGCCTTCTCCTCCATAAATACTGCATTAACATTAACAAGTGAAAACAAGAAAAGGGAATTGATTAATATCATAATTTGAGGAATAGAACGTACAGGGCTGAGTCGCGCTGCTACCGTACGCATATTGCAAGCCCAAAGAATACTCAACCCCTGTCAGAGTTGCTGTATAGTGAAGTCCCCTCGCGTTGGGGGACTATGGCTCATTACAAAGTTTTAAATTATAAGGGAGTCATAAAAAAAATAAAAAAATTGAGACTCCAATTCAGAAGTGACTATTATTAGTATAGATGCCACTCTCCTCCTCCTCTTTGAAATCTATTAATTTTAAGTGTGTTAGTATAATTAGATACGGAATTTAAGAAATAAAGAGAGTGTTAAATATTGTGATCCTAAATTAGCGATGTGTATAATGTGCTAAAATGTCATTTGAATCTTGTATTTATAAATTTATCATGTAAGATATTTGAATTGTCAACTTACTAAATATAAAAAGATACACTCTTTTTGAGACATACTAAAAAGGAAAGTAACACACTTAAATTGGGACGGGGGAGTAATAATAATTATCCACTTTGAAATCTTGCAATAATAACAATAACGTTAGCAGTTTTTGCAACAATTTTGATAGTCATTGTAGTTGTTCCTGTCACGACCCAGCTAGGGACCGTGACGGGTACCCGGGGCTAGCCACCGAGCACCACTCGCTCTAATACTCATCTTACTCATTTAGTGCTCTTTTACCAATTTTATACACGAATTGTAGGAAAATCATATTTTATATAGAAACATAAATACTTATATACATTTGTCTCTCGGTCATCAAAATAATATATACATAATAATAACATCTTGTGAGACCATCTGACCCACACTGCGTATCTACGAGCCTCTACTGACATACTAAACATATAGACGGAACAAGACTCCGTCGTGCCCAAAATATGCATATATACCAAAAGAAGAATCATAAGCACCTCCGGACAATGGAGTGCTCTCAATCAGCTGACAGCTACTAAGGGTCTGGACCAAGCTCACCTCCCTGTCTACCTGTAGGCATGAACACAGCGTCCAAAGAAAACGGACGTCAGTACGAACATTGTACTGAGTATGAGAGGCATAAACAATGAAGAAAGACAGTGATAATATAATGTGAACATCAATATGAAACATCTGAATCTGAATGACAATCATAAAAGAAGTAATGCATGCTGTCTTACTCATACTCATCATAATCTCATATATGCATAATATGCAAGCTGCCCGTCCATATCGGAACGGTGTGATAATCAATAATATTAGCCCGCGTCCAGGCCTCCCGCGTCCGGGGTACCATCTCATGCCGCCCACTAGTGGTGTCTGCCCATGCCAAAAGGTCATGGTGTATCCGTATAGCTGCCCGCCTTGGCGGTGACTGCCCGGCCAACTAGGCGCGGTGTAATATGATCATGACATGCTCATAAAAAAATACTTGTAATAATATGCTTATCATAGTACATGCATAAGACTCAAGATCAACTGTACTCTGTCGGAGTGACGTACGGTCGTGATCCCCCGATTTCATTATGGAGCAATTATTGACATTCTGCCTCACCTTGAAGGAATTAGTACATAAGGTGGGTGTAAGAAATAAATAGCATCATTATCAATATGGCATCATCGTATCATATCTCTTATCTCTTATCTTATATAGACATTTATGGACTTAGGCCTCTAGCTTTCCGGAAAATAGGAACTCATGAAGAGGAAAAAAACTTATGCTATAAGATTCATGCCATTAGAAAGAAAGGACTAGCTTCACATACCTTTGTCGTTTAGCTATGTTATCGTTCACTTGCTCTCTCCCAATGTCACGTCGTTACCTTCACGGGAGAATTCGTATTAACATTAGTTAATCGATTATAAGAACGCGTCGTAAATTCTAGAGAAAATTGGGCAGCATTTTCCCTGTAAACTTAACAATCCTCGAAATTCCAACTTAGCCAAACATCAATCAAAATACCAACAACAACAATACCAACAATTTCATATCAAACTAGGATTAAATCCATTCTTAAATTACTCCCAAAACAGCCCAATATACATTCGAATGCCAATACTTGTGTACACTTCTTTATTTCCGTATATCCATAATATAACAACAACAACTACAGCCAATCCCACGATATTCCAGCACACCAAACAATTTATAACAACCACCAAACAGTCCACATCATAACAACAACAATTTATCCGATTTTTCGCAATTAATTTCGTAGTTCTCATCTCATAATATAGCTATGACCGAGATGAATTTAAATATATCAAGAGTAGGAAAATTCTTACCTTATATCGCTAGTCACGTTTCCTCTTCAAAACAACCTCCCCCCGAGGTTAAATTGCTGGAAACGTTCATGCTCAAGGAATTTACTTAAAGTTTATGTAAAATTTCCCAAAGTGGAAGAAAGAACCATCTGAAATGTAAAAGTGTTTGTATTTGTTTCTTGCTGGTACGTGCCTTTTAAATTTACATAAGACATCAATGTGACCACTTTTAAATCAAAGTGGGCCCACCTTAATTATTACACTCAATGGTGCCATTTTAATTCTAAAGGAAACAAAACATTTTCATCCGTGTGTACAGACATATATATTAGTCATCTCCTTTATTTCATGAAATGAGCCCACGTGGAAAGGTGTACTTTAATACTTGTCCAATTTAATGTCTACTTAATTCCATTTTGTCCCCCAAGTCAGATCTTAAATGCACCATCCCTTCTTTTCTTTTTTTTTTGGATAATAATGGAGTCAAAACTTAATCATTACATATATAAAAAATACATTCTTTGATAAAGATGCCACCTACTTCCTCATAATATGTACCAGTTCCCCCCATTTCCATGGCCCCAACGTGGATGCCCATCCATAATTTGATAGTCAACTTAATAATATCCCGTTAAAATCCAACACTTAATGATTTATCCGCATGATTAATTTCTTGATCTCAATTCACTTAAATAGTAATCATTTTTTTTTATATACTTCATATACCCATTATCATGACCATGTAATATAACACTAGTCCACAGCCTCGTTTGCCATACATAAAATATAATTTCCAATCACCGTCGTTACACTTGTTAAGACCCAAATTATTTTTGGACTTCATTCCTCACATATACCAAGTTCTTGTTTTTCATGCTTAAATATAACCAAATTCTCCGGATTCGGATAAATTTCCTCATGTTGGACGGTTCACTTTCCTAGTCCAAAAATACGGAATATCATAGCTTGGACCATATTTCACTCAAATAAATTTTAAACCTCGATGAAACTTATTTTCTTCTATTTGTTTAACTTCTGATATTTACAACACATTTGTACCATCAATCTAACCACCTATAACCTTGGGGGATAACCTCATGTCCATTACTAATATCATTTAACTCGTACACTTTCCAACGCATGAAAACACGGGATGTAACAGTTCCAATGTAATAAAACATGATAGTTTTTGTAAGGACTTCAGAATTTATTGCAATAACTTTGAAATTATTAAATTTGTTTTCGAAATTTCAAAAAGAATCATATATATTAGCCTTACATATTCAAATTTTAAATTGTGATTCCCTCTCATCTTTCCTCCATCTTTTTCTTTTCTTCTTTCTTCTTTCGAAACTGGTATAAAATTGACGTAAAAGCGTTTTATTTTGTAGACGTATAGTATATCATTAAAAAAACAAGAAGTCGGAATAGAATTATAAAGACATACTATATGAAGTAGGTTCAACATCAAAAAAAGGGAATGGTTGAAGCCACGCGTTGATAACACTAGTTTCACGAGGTCCAGGAATTCCAAATATAAAAAGTAATATTTTAATTAAAGAAATATAATTTATGTTGGTAATAATTAAACTTCAAATAAGTATATTTTCAATATATAAAAGCAAAAATTTTATTTCACTCCTTTACTATCTTAACTTTCATTTTGATGAAATTATTTACTTCAAATTAAATGCGGAGCCATAATTTGAAATGTATGAGTTTCGAATCCTAATATTTTAAGTTATTTAGTTCTAAATTAATAATTTATACATAATTAATGAACTTTTAAGACAAATACAAAATTTGAACCAAAGTGCTACTGAATCTGATCAAATCGGTAGCTGACACTCTAATTCCACCCTACTTTAAACTCATTTTGTGTTTAAAAGATTAATTTTAGTTAACCAAACCAAAGATTTTAAAGATAACCCGATCTTGACTGATAATATTGTCTTCATTTTTGACATTATATGGCATCATTTAATAATTTTTAAAACTATTTGAAAATCATTTTTGTACTAATCTTAGTAAACACATATGAGCTCATTAAAGTATTATAAATATAAAGTAAAAAAAATGCCTACATATGAGTAAAAGAATTTTCAGAAATTCTCAAATTTCATAATACAAATATAAAGTAAAATAAATGTTTATATGTAAAAATCTATAATAAGCAACAAATGAAAGAGAAGAAAACAAAGAGCAACAAGGAGCAAGAATATCTAGCTAAGAAATAACTATTTTTTTAGGTTAATAGATAAGATCAATAGAAGAGAGTAACGGGGAAAATAAAGTGCAGCGGATGGGGTTGTTCCTCCATTAACTAGGGTCTCAGGTTCAAGCCTGGGTATGAAAAATCCTTGGTAGGGAGCGCTTCCCCCGATTGGGCCTTATGCGACGCGAATCTGAATTAGGCGAGCTCTAATGCAGGTACCGGATACCGGATAAAAAACAGGTAAATAAGGCAGACTGTTCGACAGCTTTTAAAAAGTAGACCATAAGAACAGAAAATAAATTTGACTTTAAAAAATAAGATCAGGCCTAGAAGTAATTAATTGAAAAATTTAATAATTTTTTAGAAAGTTTTGTGAGGACTACAAAAGCCCTTTTGTTGTCCCTTATATATAGTAGCTGAAAAAATGCTATAATGACAAACAAGCAACAAGAATATTGCTATTAAAGATCACAAGAATAGAAAGACAGAATTATATTTTACATTGTCTTTTAATTATATCTTTCATAAGAATATGCCTTCCTATTTATAGAAAACAGAGTGTTCTCCTAAATTATGAGAATTAATAAGTTTATGTAATTGATACAAGAATTACCAAAAAGGTTACTGAAGAGACATCCACATTCATTCGATTTTTAACTAGTTGATAATTCATATTGCCATGACATATTTCTTCCTCAGAAACGAACCCATCTTGCTGGTGTTATGTGCCCCCCAAATTTATCAAGTTGTATATTGATGCCATGTGATTTCCTGGTTACGAGTTCAAGCCGAGAAAAAAAATGCAAGATAAAACTGCATACGATATACTCTTATAGTCCAACCCTTCCCCGGACACCACGCATAGCGGAAACTTAATTCACCGGATTGCCCCTTTTTTTTAGGTTGATGCTGAAGTCTTCAAGTTACAAACTCTCTCGACAGCACATCACATTTGCATAAGCGAACGACAGAACAGTAATATATACAGAACAGTAATTTGCACTGATTGCCCCTTTTTTTTAGGTTGATGCCGAAGTCTTCAAGTTACAAACTCTCTCGACAGCACATCACATTTGCATAAGTGAACGACAGAACAGTAATATATACAGAACAGTAATTTGCACTAAGCAACCAAATGATAAGCTATAATATTGGTTCTGTGACTTGCAAAGCTCAATCTTTTGATATAAGTGTTTCATTGTAACAAGCCACTTGGCCCCTACATTCAGAGAATCATCACGCCAGCAGTGATCAGAAAGGAATGATCCTATGACTGGTGATCTCTTTTCATTTCATCTCAATTATGAGAAAGTCCTTTTAATGACAACAATGCTGACTGAGAAAATCAATTTGGCTCATCAAGGCGAAAGACGTAAGAGTACAGGCATGGGAAACTGCCAAATTTTGTAATGATGAAGTCATAAAAGACCACTCTTCTACCTCCAAATATATTAGTATTTGCTCATTGCCAAATTTAGTCGTCAATTATCGTCTCCAAAATTTTGCTCCCAAAGCAAATGATAACCATGACTATAAAATATTCGGTGTGATAAACCATGCATCAGTAAAATAAACAGATTTACATCTCGTTTGCTAATATTAAGAGCAGTCAGCTCTCCCACTCCAAATTTGCATTAGTGGGAACAGATCCTGGGTATCTGATCGGCTTGACATAAACCAAGACGTTGCTGTCTAGAGCGTCTCTCATCCAAGGGCACAGGGTGATATCAGAGCAATCATGAAAACAATTTATCCATGTAATCCCGCAATTAACTCTGATGACTATTTCCTGCAGACATCCCATCCCAGAAACAATTAGCAAGAAATATTTTGATGATGCATGTTTCTTTTGAAACAGTATTGCATAATTGCATAGTTGGAAAAAGAAAAAGAAAAAAAGTTCTGTTACTTAAAACCTAAAGCAAGTAGGGGTGTCAAGTGGGCCGGGCCGTAAGTTAAGTGGGCCGGGCTTGGTTTAGTTTTGATACAAAACCAAAGTTCTTAATTTAATTATCTCATCTGATCCTAAGTCCTAATGTCATGTGCACATTGTCACGTCTCCATCATCGGTGGAGACATTTCAATATGCTAAAAAATATTTAATTATTATTATATATAAAATATTTGAAACTAATAAGATTATATTAATATATTATTATATATATAACTAATAGTTTATATTATTATATAGTATACTGTATAACCTATTGAAATATTTTTGAACTTGTGTAAGCCAACAGCAAGATAGTAACTTAAAAGGGGTATTTGATTCATTTCACGCATCAGCAATTTCAGAGGTAAATTATTTTTCATTTAGTAGCAATTAAATATTAACGAATTCGATTCCTCTTCATTTTTATTGTCTCCATTTTTCTCAAGTTCTTACTTGAATAAGAGACACATTACATGAGTTAAAATTAATGGTTAAGTTTTAATTAACTAAAGTAAGATTCTAACTATGGTTTGAATAATTAATAAATATTTCATATATTTGCTTCCAAAATTTTAAGAATCCCACAATTATAGCTACAACTATTTTATTGGGATACAATGTTCTTAAAATACTTATTATTAGTAATAAATGTAATACTTATCTTTTTTTTTTAATTTGACGTGGGACGGGCTGGGCCGGGCCGGTGCCCCGGTGGGCCATCACCCAAGCTTATGGTGGGCCGGGCTGGTGGGCTGTCCACCTTGTCCGGCCCAGCCCCCTAATAAAACCCACCTAGCCCAGCCCCTTACACCTATTAGTGGGCTTGGGCCGGGCCAGGTTCGGGCTGGCCCGGCCCACTTGACACCCTTAAGCAAGGGAAGTTGATGAATTGTCATCATTACTTTTCTTTTTTACAGAAAAAAAAAAAAAGACAAGCTTTAATATTACATTGAAATGACAGAATATTCAAGTAGCCAAATTCAGCAAGGATACGGGGAGGCAACAATTCTTGGTGATTTTCCTAGCCCCAAGGTATATTATCTAATTTTATGATCAACTATGATGCCATAAAGGAACATGCACAAAGCTCACTATCAAAAAATTTAAACAAAAATAGAAGAGAACAATCCACAATAGTGTGAGTGTTGCATGGTGGACACCCCACTTCAAGACAACATGCAGTGCGAGTGTGATGGGCTGGAAATACTTTAATTTCAAATAATAAGCGAGCAGACCAGAAAGCCTGGCTTAAATTCCAAACAAGCAAGCTTTACTAACCTGCTACTCTTTTTAGAAGGAACAACTAGTCCCCTTTTCTCCAGGCTTTTAAACCGATCTCTTGCAAGGGTGCAACACCCCTGTTCGAAATAGAAAGCAAATCACATAAGAGAAAAGACCTTGAAATAAATGCGACAAGAACCAATTTGGACAAATTCGAAATTAGGAACGCAACCTTCAGTTTACGGAGGGAACCAGTAATCTCTTCAGACAATAAGACCTGAGCAGGAGTAGGCTCGAACCTGAAATGACAGATGACATTTATCTTTTTGTCAACATCAAAAGTTATTGCAGAAAATAAAGCAAAAGCACAAGAAAAACGACTCTCATTGCTCAGATCAGGCAATCAGCATTCTTTCAAACCCCAAGCTGGAAGTTGAAACATTTTTAAGAGTTATAACCATAAAGATCTCTTTGAAATCTGATGTTCTAGAAAGTCATTTTTTTCTAGTTAAGCCTCACTTCAAAATGAAACAGCACATACTTGCGCTTTCCCAAACATGGTGGACAAGATTTTAGTTTTTCTTTCTTAGCAGTAACACGACGCAGATGTCTTTTCTGTTTTTCTTCTTCCTCTTTCTCTATTTCTTGAATTATATCCGGTAAGCTGCAGGCACAAAACAGATCAGAATCTATAAGAAAGGCAAATTCTATTTAACCAGAAAAATGATATTCTAAGTAAATAGCAAACCTGTCAATCTCTTTGGAGAGCTGCTTTGCTTTTGTGGCTTCAGTTTCTGCTTTCAATTTTTCTTTGCGTCTAGCCCGTCGATTCTTATCAACTTGTGTCAGCATTTTGGGCTTTCGAGATCTGTATATAGCTTAAATTAATGATGTGTAATTTCATTTATTATTAAAATAATAAAAGAAGGTAAGACCTGACCACTTGTGATAATGCACTAAACGTAACATGGATTGCCAAGGAAGCTAAACTTAATGCACTGCAAATTGTCAGACACGTAACTGACTTACACAAAAGAAGATCTTGAACATTGATCACTCTACAACTGATCATCATTACGAGATTAGGATCATTACCACCAAAAGAAACAGATACGAAGTCGGACGAAAACAACTTCCCTATTAGCTATCACGCTTACCCGGGACACAGTTTCACAATTTAACTCAGCTAGATTAAGGAAGGATCAAACCACTTCACATTATTAATATGATTATACATGATTTTAACTGAACATAAGCAACCAAATGTTAGTGATATACAATGCACTCATTCAGCATCTTTAACCCAAAAAAAAAAAGGATGTTCCATTCGGGCATTTAAGAGCTCATCACAGGCTTTCCTCATAAACTAAATACAAAGGAAAGAATTTCCAAAGGGGAAAGACTCTTGAGCAACTCTATCCTTCGCCTTAAGGTATTGGGTTAAATGATTTTTTTTTTTTACATGATATCATAAACTTTTGATAAATCCATTTCTTCATCCGTAATTCTGACCTTCTGTCACCTATGAAACCTCCAACCAAATTAAATGAGTGGGACACTGTTAGAGATATACGCTATACAGTGTCTCATATTGTCTGCTCAAAAAGTTTCCAAAGTTTCTATAAGGGTCTTCACCTAGTCAGTCATTGAATTAAAAATTCTTGGATTCGATGCTCAAATTCTAAAATACTCCCCAAAAAAAAAAAAAAAAAAAAACTGAATCAATCATTTTCTAGTTCCAGACTTCCAGCACCATTTTATCATCACAATTTACTATATCTCACCTCCAGAAAAAACTAATGCAAGCTTCCATGTAAGCTACAAATATTGGAAAAAATAAAGTTCCAAATGTTGGAAATAAGAACTTCTCCACTAGCTCAAGTTCCACCCCACAAAAACTGAATCCATTTTTTTCCCTATTTGCAGTATTGCTCATTTATAAAAATAAGTCGAACTTCTGCATTAGCTACAAATGTTGGAAGAAAATAAAAGCTACTAATGCTGGAAATAAGAACTCCCAAAAAGTAAACCAAACAGAATAGGGCAAAAGAGGGTTCAAATAAATAAGGACAAAGGGAGCATGAGGTCTTAGACCATCAGTGATTGAGGTAGATATATTGCATTTGACCTCATAAACATCCATCAGCTTAAAACTTTGTTAAAACTATTAAACAGGCAAAGCCACATAAATAAACGAAACTGCATTTCTAGTGATCTTGATGAGGAATTGAAAATAGAAAGACAATTGTGAGCCAGTATAAAAACGAGGACACGACAACTCATGTTATCCTTGTAAAATTAATAGTAAAAAAGTTAGGACTTACAGCTAATTGGGTGTAACCAGTGTCCAGAGATTGGAATGTAATTAATTTTACTGTCAGCATAATTAATCATGTAGATTAAACGCATCTAATTGTCACATTTTATTTCTCTGAAGACAAAAGCCTAAAGATTGTCAAAGAAACCCCTATTCACTATTTTAAGGGGAGGCCACAACTATGAATATACACAGATGAGTAAATTACATAGTTCAAAGTTTGATGGCTGGATTATTAAGTAATACAGTTTTAAATACTCTTGAATACTGACCTAGCAAAGAAAAGAACACATTTCAATAGGTAAAACTATCACGACAGACAAGCAACAAACAGAAGCTTACCTTTTCTCCAGATCTGTGTTTCCGTCTTCCAATAGATTTTCATTCTCCACATCACTCCCACTGTCCGCTTCAAGGAAATACATCTGAGGCAAATGAATATTCAGTTCATACATACACCGAGTATAAGAAAACATAGCCCATAAAGCATATGCAAGGGCCATGGTCAAGGTACTAACAAGACAGTAACAGCTTAAACTCACATCTTCTTCATTAACTGCTTCTCCAGGAACAACCAATGGAATAGGCTCCGGCCCCAATTCATTTCTATAAATTTTCTGCATTTCATCTGCAACAGCACAAGCTAATGCATCCTGAATTGAGAAGATACAGAGTGAGTTATTAATTGCAGGGACTAGGAGCTTGGTAATAGCAAAATATGACATACAGACATAAATTTTACCTGATGACTTTCGGACGGCGGATTGAATGAGCATCCTGGAGGCTCAACTTCCACAGCAGGTATAACAGTAGTTTTCGGCTTCTGTCGCAGGCAATGCATATTAAATTGATTACATATACCATGCAAATTTGTCTTTTCCCTTTTTGAAAAGTACACTGATGCAAAATTGTTCTAGGAAGTCATAAGTTTACTGCGATACTGAAGAAATGGATCGAGGAAGAAGAAGACATGGAGGTACAAACAATATGCACCAAGAGGTCATTTGGTTTAGAGACAAGTTGTGCAGGGATTGTATCTTAGGGATAGAAATACAAGGATTGTAATGCAGGGATTAATAAAGCATGAATTATATTGTAGGATTAAATGTGTTTTGTTTACTTTTAGATAATGGCTTACTAAATGACAGTTATTTTGGTCATTTTAGTTGTTTTAATCCTGGTTTTATAACATCTTAGTAATGCAACCAAAACGAGCTTGTGTCACCACCCAACCCAACCCAGCCGCTGAAAGTACAGTAAACCAAATCCCTAAAATGCAACCCCAATCCAAAAAAGCATCACAGTTTTTGATCAAGATCTTTAGACAGCCTAGAGCATCAATGATGCTGAAAGGAAGGATTTCAAACTGCCAAGTCGAGGAATGAGCAAAATGAAAAACAATCCAAGTTAGATTTTCTTTTTGGATGCCTGTTATCTTTTTCGATGAAATCTTGTATCTGTTGCAGATTATTGTATCTACATAATGTAATTCGTCAAATAAAGTGTTGAGAATGTGTTGAGTGAACAGGAAACTAGCTGAATGCCTGAATCAATCAATTAATCAACTATGCATCAATCACGAACATAGTTAGAAAAAGGCAGGTACACTAATAAAACCTATAGCAGATATTGCATCACAACTTATAAGGACAAAATTCAGCTGATTTTTCAAATATGTTTTTCATGTATAAGGACACTAAAATTATGGTGGGGATTAAAAAATTCAAATATAGGAAGGAGAAAACAGTCTACCTTTTTGGTTTTGATGACCAGTTCACCTACAACAATGAAAGTTGTATTAGAAAAGCCATTTTACTAAAGAAGTGAAAGAAACAGAAAGGCTCTAATCAAAAGGACACCTTTATCATCCCAAATGTCAACCATGCCAGAGTCTCCACCAGCCAGATCCTAATCACACAAAATTAAGAAGAGATAAACAATGAGGATCCATTAGGGATGTGCACTCAAATGAATAGATTTTTCCCCTATTGAGGGAAGGGCATTATGGCAAGAAAGCAGCGGCCATAACATTTTGCAATTAGTGAATTGAGCATTTAAAGAGAGCAAACAACCTTTTTACCCGGTTGAGCAGTAGTATCTTTGGCTATCTGACCTTCTTTACTTTTCTTCTTGGACTTTTTCACAGTTGAAGAAGGTACAGCTTCAACAAAGGCATTCCTTTGTAGCATACTTTCATATCGAAGTACTTTCTCCCGCTTTTTTTCAATTTTCCGTTTGACAGAAAGATCTGGATCATAGACATAAACTTGTCACTTAATCCTAAAGAAGGATTCACCAACAACAAACGACGTAACTGCAGTAAAGGGAGAAGGAAATTGCGGCCATCATGAACATCAACTGCTAGATATTCCAGCAATATAGTACTTAAGGCGATTCTAAACTTCCCTCTACTAATACTAAAATGTCAGTTACTTATCTCCCAAATTTCGCCAGGCTTCATATTACACCAAATAATTGGACGTGACCCATTGACCTGTTCCTCAAACATTTCTGCAAGTCTAAAACTGACATGAACATTCAATCTGCTCTCAAAATTGACTTTTTTTACCAAGTCTTGGTATTGGTAATATCATGTTTGCTATGTGGTGTATTAGTTATACATAGGTTGAAAAGTGTACCAAACAGCAAACCTAACACATGTATTATTTAGCCTAATAGATCCTACCAAAGGAAGGCTAAAATTACTTTTAAAGAAAGAAACATTTTTGACATGTGCAGCAATCTAGTTATCCAGCCAATAGCATAGATGAGAAATAATAGTTTACCAGTGGATTTGTCGACGTAAAAGAGAGAATCACTGGGAAGTTGAGCGAGAGAACCGCCAGAAAGAGCATCTTTAGTGGAATTATCAAAGAAATCTTCAATATCCTCAGTACTTATGTTGGCTCTCCATTCTTTCTTCCCTTTCCTTGAACTCTTTGATTTCTTCTTCCCCATCCCTCTCTCTGTCTCTCTCTACCTCCCCTCTGCTCTGATGTGTGATGCGTTCTCTATACTTTCGGCCTCCGCGTTAAACCCTAATATGCACCTCACCAAATTTTGTTTAATTCTACTTTTATAACTGCACTTTCAACCTAATAAAAATAATACCTAACCAAAAAGAACACTTTTCAAACTTATCTATCTCCCTCTATATATATATATATATATATATATATATATATATACATAACCAAAACGCGTATCTTATTTGACAACAAACATTACGAAAATAATTTGGATTTTGCTACCAACTTTGTCAGTAATCCGTTGATAAATTGCTCGTAGTTAAATTTGTTTTTTGATAATTCGTTATTAATCTATGGCTAAATCAAATTAACGACGAATTTTACTATTTAACTTTCCGTCATAATTTATGTTAGTAGTGAAGCAACTTAATATATAAAAGAATATTAATAGTTTTCATTATAATAAATGTAACAAAAAAATATAATGACAATTCATTTAGAATATATATTTTGTTTTCTACTATTTCATCTTTGTTGCTTTAAATTTGCATTACAATTTGACATTTAACGTTATACTATAATTGATTTTGCTTTATTTCTAATTTCTTTCTTATTTAACATATCTATATATTTAAGAATTTTGTCAATTTGAAAAATAAATTTACTAATGTGAGGAATTTGAAAAAGAGCAAAATTGAATTTAGCGATGGATTTTATTGTTTAGCTACATAACTTGTCAGTTGTTAATTCTTAATTTTTTGTAGTGATTTTCCTCATTTTACGAGAGTGCTCAAATTTATGTCCCTATTCTATTCAACCTTAGAAGACAGACTGGCATCTGAATTAAATAATTATTAGTCGTCCTTATAAATTTTCAGATCGACAGTTGTATTATTCAACCTACAATTTCTTTCTAAAGTATGTTATTTGCATGCGGCCAATTACATAAATACACCATTTTCTTATCCCTAATCCTTTATACAAAACATTGATCAATTATTTTTCACGTGAGATAGATTTCACATTAAAAAAATACATCATCTAATTATTTTCTTATAGTTATGACTTTAAAACTAATTTAATTAGATAATAAACCAATTAATGTTGTCTAGTGTGAAATCAACTTTTAAAGGGTAAAATACGAAGGATAATTTGCGAAGGCACGTCGTGCTTATATATATAACTAGTTGCGGGAGGCCCGTGCTAAGCTCGGGCCCAAATTTAAAATATAAAAATAGCACGCTAATTTTATCAAATAAGTATAATTTATGTTACATTTGTCTGCTACATAATTAATTTAATGTAATTGTAGGTTAAATATATTTTATTGATAAGTTTTCATAATAATTGTATAATTTTTAAAGAAAAAATTATTTATGAGGAAGCAAATTTGGTAGGAAACTTAGCAAATATCAAAGGGACGCAAGTGATTCGATATTCTATAAACATGATAGAGCATGATAATTACAACTACATGAAGATCATTTAGTATTTTTATGATTTTGTGAGAATGCGATTTTTATTTATAGATAGATATCTTTAACTATTTATTAAATTTTCACTCATTTATTTTATGTTTCGAGGCTTTATTCTAGTTAGATGTGGGTTTTAACCTTACTTTTAGATGAAATTCAAGAAACAACCTAAATTCATTAAAATGAGCCTCAAGAATCAATTTAGTTTTTCATATAATTAGTTTTTAGTTAATCAAACAAGAGATTATGAATATAATTTAATTTTGAATTTGACTGGTAATGCTACCTTCATCTTTAACACTATACAATACCATCCAATAATTTTTACTTTTTGTATTTGTAATCACATACAATATTACTAAATAAGCAACATGTTGGAGGTTTAAACTAATAGAGGAACATATGATGTGAGAAATGCTTAAATGTAAAGTAAGACGTCATAAATGTTTCAGTTGAAAAAAGAAAATTTGGCTCTAATGTTACCTAAATTGTACTGGTGTAAGGACAAATAATTTTAAAGGTACTTCACCCGATTCATATTATATGGTGTTTTTAGTTTGGCACCCCTAAAAAGTAAGAAATCTTTTGACTAAATTAATCCTTAATTAAATACTTTCAATTGAATACTATTTCTTGCTTTTGAAATTATTCACTTATCGAAATAAAGGTAAATTTGAAAAAATAATAATACATGCTTGATTATATAAATAATTAATTATTTTAAACTAAATATAAAAATTAAAACAACATATAATACAGATCAAAGGGATAAACTAATAAGCAACAAGAAGAGATTTTTGAAAAAAATCAAACAACACGCTAATTATAAAAGCCCATGTGAAAGTGGTCTCATTGATAATGAGAGCAAAAATAAACAAATGAAATTTAGCAAGAACAAATCAAATCAGTCAATAAACAAATGTAAGAATTCTATACGATGACGTGAGGATGTGAGCACGACAAAATCCTCACATTCTTAAGTATATTAAGTAGTAAAATGTGTGCGCACTTATCAATGAGTTAAACCTAGTTGATGATAAAAAGTACTTAATTTTTAGTTGTTCAATGATTTTTTATCATTCCCAAAACTTCGTACGCTTTTTTCCATGAGAAATGTCCCAAATATGCTCAAATGTCTATAAAACTTTTTCTGCACAGGAGTAAAAATAGGCACATGCGAGAGAACCCACTCAAAAATTGCAAATTTTTCTATTATATATAAGCGTGGAGGAGGGACGAACATCGCTCCTTCAGCTTGTATCATGAGCTTCATAAATTGTACAGATAGTGAATGTTTGTACCATAAACTATATAACTTATATATTTTATCCAATTATTTTTATATCTTACGTAGACATATGTCATAGTACTTAATATTTATTTCTTTCTCATGTATAGACGTATGCACTTCAAATTTAATTCTCCGACACATTTATTTCCTCCGTGCAGTTTTACTTATTCACTTTTGACTTTTCGTGTTCTAGCTGAATATTTATTCTCTTCTCATTTATAGACATATGCAGTTCAATTTTAATTCTTCTACACAAATTTATTTTCTCCGTGCACTTTAATTTGTTCACTTTTGACTTTTCGCATTCTTTAAGAATTAATAAATCCCACGTGCATATATGCCATGGTACTGAATATTTATTCTCTTCTCTTGTATACACGTGTGCATTTCTATTTTAATTCTTTGACACATATTTATTTCTCCCATGCATTTTTACTTGTTCACTCTTGACTTTTTACGTTTTTGCTGAATATTTATTTTCTTCTCATGTATACATGTATGCACTTCAATTTTAATAATCCGACACATATTTATTTTCTTCGTGCACTTTTACTTGTTCACTTTTGACTTTTTACGTTTTTGCTGAATATTTATTTTCTTCCCATGTATACATATATGCACTTCAATTTTAATTATTCGACACATATTTATTTTCTTCGTGCACTTTTACTTGTTCACTTTTGGCTTTTCACGTTATTTAAAAATTAACAAATGAAATACTCCTTCCATCCCATATTTCTTGGCCACATTACTTGACTTTTCACGTTCTTTAAGAATTAATAAATGAAGTACTCTCTTCGTCTCATATTACTTAGCCACATTATTATACTTAACTTTTCACGTTCTTTAAGTATTAATACAAATGAAGTACTCCCTTCGTCCATATTACTTGGCCACATTACTAAAAATATATGTCTATTTTTCTATTCTATATTTTTCTTCTTTTCTATTTCTAATGTATCTAAGTGTGAAGAGAAGACTAGCACAGTAATAGAAATTTGTACCACAAGCTATATAAATTGTACATTTTAACCAACTACTTTTTTATCCCACGTGGTCATATGTCACAGTGCTGAATATTTGTCTCTTCTCATGTATACACGTATGCACTTCAAATTTAATTCTCCGACACATTTATTTCCTCCGTTCACTTATACTTGTTGACTTTTGACTTTTCAAGTTCTTTAAGAATTAATAAATGAAATACTTTCTCCATTCCATATTAGTTGGCTACATTACTAAATTACTTTTTTACTGAATATTTATTCTCTGCTCATGTATAGAAGTATGCACTTCAATTTTAATTGTCCGACACATATTTATTTCGTCCGTGCACTTTTACTTGTTCATAAATGAAGTACTCAACATTACTAAAAATGTATGTCCAAATTACTTGTTCATTTACAGAACCAAGATAAAATTAATTAAATCTTTCACATCTTATCCTCTCTATCCCATATTACTTGGTAATATTACTAAAAATATATGTCCAAATTACTTGTTCATTTACAAAACCAAGATAAAATTATAAGATAAAATTAATTAAATTTTCCCCATCTTACCCTTAGGAATAAATGTTCTTGAAAATAGTCAATTTTGATTAGAATGTATTTATTGGAGAGAAATAGAGGTAAGATAGTAAAATATATCTTTTACTTATGGTTTCTTAAGGGGCGTACAAAAGGGAAAGTGACAAGTAATATGGGATAGAAAAAAGTATATATTTTAGCATAATATTCATATTTATTGGTGTAAGTCTCAGTAGCCTTCGAAAATAATTTGAAAATGAGTAATTAAAGGGTAAAATTAATAATAAGAACACACAAATATTCACTTATTAATTCCATGAAAATTAATGGCCAGCCCCTTCTGCATGATTCTCCTCACTCTTCTTGCGTTGCCTTACTTGATGGTCCCCATGATAAATAAAGGAATACAAGAAAAAGGATGACATTTATACAAATATGTGCCTATAATATATGCATAGTCGTTATATTTATACACAATCAACATAATTGAAGTTTCATACTAATT
The DNA here is from genome assembly GCF_019175385.1 of Lycium barbarum. Taxonomy (NCBI): domain Eukaryota; kingdom Viridiplantae; phylum Streptophyta; class Magnoliopsida; order Solanales; family Solanaceae; genus Lycium; species Lycium barbarum. The sequence continues at coordinate 44,719,257 of NC_083345.1, read as the reverse complement.
AATAATTACCATATTAGTTTCATTCTCTTGATATGTCGACGTGGACAAGTAAAAGTAAACAGATGGTGTGACTTTTATCCCCGTTTTCCTTCTTTGTCAATACTTTAAACGTGAAGAGAGGATGAACAATAGCAATGCAAATTTGTACCAAAAGTTATCTTAACTCTCCTACACATAACTTGTTCACTTTTGACTTTTCACGTTCTTTGAGAATTAATAAATAAAGTATATATTTATCATAATATCCATATTTATTGGTATATATAGTCTCAATAGCCTTAGAAAATGATTTGAAAATGAATAATTAATGTAAAGGGTAAAATAAGAAGAAGAACTTTTTTTACTTGATATGTTAACGTCGACAAGTAAAAGTAAAGGGAGGGAGTGACTTTTATCCCCGTTTTCCTTCATTGTTAATACTTTACTTATTTACGGGAAAATACATAACCCCCCCCCCCCCTTAACGTATACTCGGATTAATTATGACGCACCCAACCTTTGCGGGCGACCTATTACCCCCCCTGGCCTTATTTTTCTATATTTTTGTACCATTTTTCGGCTGACGTGGCACAATCAAAATTTGATGCCCAGTTGCACAGTGGAGAGTGTTGCACACTCTCCGCCACATTGGCACCACGTCACTGCCACGTCGTCGTCGTCTTCTTCTTCTTCTTCTTCGTTTCAAGAAATCAATCAATCGATTTTCCTCCATTAACACACACATATTCAATTTCATCATCAATCATAAAAAGCTTATTTTCAAGAAATCAATCAACTCATATTCTTCCTCCATTAACACACACACACACACATTCAACCCATTTTCTTCCTCCATTAACACACACACATTCAATTTTATCGTCAATCATACATATCTTTTCAAGAAATCAACCAACCCATTTTCTTCCTCCATTAACACACACACATTCAACTCATTTTCTTCCTCCATTAACACACACACATTGAAGGGCAACCAGTCCATTTGAAGGGCAGTTCATGCAATCTCTTCATTGTTTATTTTGAAGAAATAAACAATATAAACAATGAAGGGCAGTTCATGCAATAAATATTTTTGAGCAACCAATCCATTTGAAGGGCAGTTCGTGCAGTTTCTTTATTGTTTATTTTGAAGAAAAACGGGTTGAATGTGTATGTGTTAATGGAGGAAGAAAATGGGTTGAATGTGTGTGTGTTAATAGAGGAAGAAAATGGTTGAATGTATGTGTATTAATGGAGGAAGAATATGGGTTGGTTGATTTCTTGAAAAGATATTTATGATTGATGAAAGAAATTGAATGTGTATGTGTTAATGGAGGAAGAAAATAGGTTGAATGTGTGTTGTTAATGGAGGAAGAAAATGGGTTGAATGTGTGTGTGTGTTAATGGAGGAAGAAAATGGGTTGAATGTGTGTGTGTTAATGGAGGAAGAAAATGGGTTGATGGATTTCTTGAAATGAAGAATAAGAAGAAGGGTTTAGTGATTGTTGACACCTAATTTTGGCTCGACGTGCTTAAAATTAACGTTTTGGGGGGCCCTGATTCGTTAAAGAGCACGAAATATATTTTTTACACATTTTTATATTTTTTCAACAATTTATTGAAAATAGGCTCTCACCTTTAATTTATACACTCTTCACAGCAAAAAGCCCATATTCAACAACCCCATCTCATCAAAATTCAAACTCGTACCAAAATTTAGCTTCAAGAAACCAATAAAACCTGTTTTCAAGAAAACCCCATTTACATGCAAACACAGTATAGTGGCTCAATTATTTTAGATATCTTGAAAACCCCAAAATAAATAAACCATAGTTACCTCACCTAGAAAGCAGATTTGTCCTCAATAACAAAACAAGAATTAGATCGAGAAAGATCCAGAATAATTAGGCTCACATTTCTTTGTTTTCATCAAAATACAGATAGGGGATAACATATTATAAATATTTGTGTCAACTAAAATGATTTGGGATATTCTTTTTTTTTCCCCCTTTCTCTCTCACATAGACACACACTAACTGTTGATCCTTTATGTTGTCGTTAACAATGTGTAAATTGTCTGAAAATGGATCACATAGTGATGAAGTACGAAAGAGGATACATTCACATAACTAGTTCTCAAATAGGATATATTTCACATTATTATTATTATTATTATTATTATTATTATTGACACCTAATTTTGGCTCGACGTGCTTAAAATTAACGTTTTGGGGGGCCCTGATTCGTTAAAGAGCACGAAATACATTTTTTACACATTTTTTTAACAATTTATTGATGATTATTCTTATTTTAGGAATTTCCTCAATTTATTGTCATTTTTCAAGAATCATTATTTTGCACATGTACAGCGTAATACTACCATTTTTGTGCAATTAATTGTTTCTTAATTTTATAGCAATACATTTTTTTTTATCCTATATATTAATATTTATATTTCATACTTACATTATTATTTATATATGTATTAATCAACTATATTTTAGTACAACCCGACAGTGCAGAGAAAATTAGAGCAATTAATTTTTAAATGCAGAGCAAAATTCGGTCAAGTTGAGGTCTCGTCACATTTTTTTTTAAAAAGTTAACATTTGAGATGATGAGTTAGGTTTTGATTAGTTAAAAGAAATAAGGGGCTAAAAGGGGGGTGTTTATTTATATTATAAGAAAAAAGGGGGTTCATTTAATTTTTCATATTCTACACATATATTACACACATACACACACAAGAACAACACAATTTTTTTTTCTCTCTCTCTTCTAAACCTAATTTTTCTTCTCTCCCTTCTCTCTTACAAAATCGCCGCCGCCGCCTCTCCACGCCGAAGCTTCGAGCTCTGGCGACGCACCTAAACCACCCTCACACAGCCACAATGATATCACAGCCCTCTTCCCCGCTACTTCGTCTTCCTGTCTCTCTCCATTGACGCGAACCAACAAATAACACCACCAACTGCTCCACCTCATTTCTTTCTCCTCATATTTTTATTTTTGTGTTTATAATTTTTGAAAGATTCCACCGAAAAAACGTGCAAAGCTGATTGGAATCAAGCCATGTTGTTCATTCCATGCATTTAGTATATATGTGTTTGTATTTTTATATTGTTTTTCTCCACTGATTTACACCGGAAAATGACATGGTTGGTCACAGACTCATATCTGATCGGGAAACTCCATTAACAACAATATATTGAGCTCTATTTATCTTCTTGACTGATTTTTTTTTTTTTGTTCGACATTAACTGTTGATGTTTCATGTTGCTATTGTGTATGGTTTATGGTCAGATTCATTTTTTTGGGCATTAATAGGTGTCATTTTCTTTAGTTTTACCATTGTTTGCTTCTGTTGTTCTCTAGCACCATTGCCACAACTATTTTTTTTCAATTTTTTTTTGTTGCTACCTTTTCTTATTTTTCGATTTGTTATCACGTTATAGGATATGCTATTGTTTCTGTTTTGTTTTGCTGTTTCATTAGCACCACTGTTGCTCCTCCGCTTTACGATTTTAGATGGTATTTTATTTACATTTATTTTGATAGTATCATGATGGTTTTGTGCCGGAAAATACTACTTCGGTGGCCATTGGCACTGTGTTTAATCTTTCTTAGCTGACTAGCTATGAGCTCGCTGCCCGACAATGTTGTTGACATCGTTACTCCTTTTATCGCTTTTGTTAAAATAATTTGGGTGAATACTAAATTCGAATGGCCGATGAAGAAATTTCCGTCGATTTCCAAGGCTTTTCATGTACAAAGACGGATTTTTATTTTAAGTTTATTCATTATTTTTTAATTTATCTGATAATTATTTATTCTCTTACTAACATTTTTTATTAAGTCTCATGCAGGTATCCGAAGTTATTTTTGGAAGATGACACTCAAAAGAAGTTCAAATAGCCTCTTAATTTCTTTGTTTATATTTTTTGCATTCTTAAATTATGCAAGCATAAAATATAGTGAAACTTTACTTTTTTAGGGTGTAGGTTAGTGGTATTTATTTATGATCCGCTTAGGTAATTTAAATTTTATGTGTTTTAGACAAATTAATATTAGACAGTTATTATTTTTTGTAGCTAATATTCTTATAGTTATCATGTTTTGCTAAAGTTTTAATTCAATAGCTTAGCACACTTAATTAAATAAATAGGGTGATTTGCCTCAATATTTAGGCTTTAGAATATACTCTCATAATTAATTGATTAAGCGTACATACTTAGTTAGTTAAATTAGTTAACTCACTTCGAGTGCAAAATAATTTCATGCCCATTTTTTTTATACCTTTGTCACATACCCAAGCTTCTAAGTTGCACATAACTTTTTTTTATAATAATTATTATATCACATATGTATAAAATACGTATTGCATGATTATTTATGTGAATATTCATATTATTCTTTAGTCTAAATTCTATTAATTTTTGTAAATAATAAAACCTTTTACACATCTCTCGTATAGTTAAATTGGTCCAACCGGGAACCACATTTGTGGATTCTGAAGGATGCCTAATACCTTCCCTTCGGAATAATTTGAACACTTACCTAGAATCTCACTTATTTTCGTAGACCATGTTAAGCTGTATATGTTAATAATTTATAGGTACCCTAGTATACCTTAAATGCTAGGTGGCGGCTCTGTACATAATTAATTATTTCAGAGCTCCATAAGTTGTGCTTTGTTTAGCCTTTGGTAAAAATGGGGTGCAACAACATGGCGACTCTGCTGGGGACACTTAGGTTCTAACCATATGGACTCAATTTGTTATTCGAGGTATGTTGTCTTTATTTGAATTTTTCTTTATTTTAATTGCCTGTATTTATTCGTCATGTATATCCTTTCCCTTGTTCCCTTATTTGTTTACGTACATATCTGCTTTTAATTTCATACACTGTATTATTGCCTTTTTTACTAGCAAGTTTTATTTACCATACTCATTTTTTACTTTATTGTAAATTATGCATCTTGCTTTTACTGTTTCTCTTTGATTGCTATCTTTTGGTGGTTTTATATTAATATTTATATGTGTTATCGGTTTATATAAAATGGCATGCCGTTCATATTTCCTCCACTTCTGGAAAACTCACACTATCACACGTACACACGAGGTGTGTTTTGCGCACCCGCGATTTTTTTTCGAAGAATTCAAATTTTAGGAGAGTTGGCGTATGCGCGGGGTGCCCGAGTAACGGGGACCGCGTAGCCTTCTCACTCGAGTAGTCCGCTCGGGAGCCTTGTGTCATAGGAAAACCAACTCTTAGAATTCCTAGGTTACTGTACATCCCATTTTTGCAGTTATTTTTAGCTAGGTTGAATTTTATCTTTTATTTCGAACATTTTTTTCATTTTTCACATACTCTTTATTTGTTACATGTTTTGTTTTTAAATAAATATTGTTGTTATTTGCTTTGCACTACCTTAGCACTTTATCTAACTATTTTTTAGTTGACTTGCGTTGAACCCTGCATTTTGTAAAATGTTTTTTCTTCAATCATGCATTTTATACCCTATCAGAAAGAACTACGCACACCTGATTCTCTTCTTTGATGAGATACGTAGGCAGCCCTTTTGGGTTCGGTATTCATTATTCATAAAAAAAAACTTTATTTTGAAAAAAAAATCACAAAAATATTTTATTTCTTTCTATCCTTTCTGCAAGAACTACGCACACCTGATTCTCTTCTTTGATGAGATACGTAGGCAACCCTTTTGGGTTCGGTATTCATTATTCATTATTCAAAAAATCACAAAAAAAAAAATCATTATTCAAAAAATCACAAAAAAAAAAAACTTTATTTTTGAAAAATCACAAAAATATTTTATTTCTTTCTTTCTATCTTATCTGAACGAACTACGCGCACCTGATTCTCATCAAAGATGAGATACGTAGGCAACCCTTTTTGGGTTCGGTACCCCTATTCAAAAAATACAAAAATATTTTTTTTAGATTCATATTTTTGACTTGGTTGGTACCAACACAGTTAGGAATGTGCATAGGAAAGAAACAAGTAACAATCAATATGATGGGGAGGACTGACTTCGTGGTAAACTATAGATTCTTTTGGTACCTCTCATTCACATTTTAAGTGACACTTGAAAAATTCTCTTGCATGCTTGTAAGACAAGAACAAAACCCATCTCATTGTTTCATATGCATTGTGTGGTGAGCTTTAGATAGCGTTCAATTGCATTGCATTGTGATCTAGAACTTGACCTGAATGTCTGTTGAGGCGAAATTATGAGTAACACTCAGCATAGAAAAGGATCGTAGGCCTTCTTTGACCCGTTTGAGCCTTTCTAGCCTACCAATGACATTATCCCTAGCATTACCCCTTTGAGCCTGAAGCCTTTTCTTTTACCACCACATCATAAGCCTATACCATTTCTGAGTGCTCACATGCACTATCTCTCTCTTGGCCCAACCTCCCTGAGCGTACTAAAAAACGTGCAACTGCGGATAGAGATTTGAGCTGAAGCTTCAAAAAAAAAAAAAAAAAAAAAAAAGGGGAATTCGACCGTCCCAGAAAAACAAAGGCTAAGAACGACCTCTAAAGCAAGAAAGAGCTCACAAAAAATAAAAAAAAACTTAGTCATTCAGAATCTCGGACATACAACCCGTTATTTCTTTTTATTTTTTTCACGCTCAGGCATACAACCTGAAATTACTATCAAGACCTCGGGCATGCAACCCAGGTCAATTCCCTTAATCCCAGAGAGTTGCGGGCATGCAACCCTAAACTAAAAAAAAAAAGGGCTTTAACTTGCAAAAGAGGTCGCACAAGTACAAAAGAAAGGGACAATAAAACAAAGTGTCAGAGCACACAAATACTGAGCACAGACATAGTGCAACGCTTAGGGAAGGATTAGTCACTCCTTACCCAAATAATATCCTACCCTTTTCCCAAGCCTACATTACAACACCATAACAAGCCCTACGTGATTCTATGCTAAAGTTTTTCTCATTAGTGGATACTTACATGACGGCCAAGCTTATGGTATTACAATTGCAAGCATTGAACATCTTTCTGAGTTTGAGTGTACTTCTCTAGATGTCCCAAAGTTCAAAAATACTGAATATGTGTGAAAAGTGACTTTCTTTCTGGTGAGGGCACTTGAAACATGAGAATAGGTATAGTTCATAATCCTTGTTTGAAGCAAAATGAACCAATCTTGTCGATCCTTAGGTATGTCTGAGGTACCACTTGAAGCTATAGAAATTACCAATAAGTCGATCTTGGTTTGTTGGACAATAAATAATGGCGAATTCTTATGCACAATACTAATTGTTCGTACCAATTGAAGTTGAGGCATGTTATATAAATCATTGTTATTAAAAAAAAAAAATCATTTTTGCTAGATTTTGCTCTCATGATTTTGCTATTTTTCTTAATTTTGTTTTTTTATCGTTGCACAGTAAATATAGTTCAATGTTGTTGTGTTGTTACTAACTCTACGAGGTATCGACATCTGGTCTTACCTAGGGCTGGGCATAAAATACCGAAAACCGAATTACCGAACCGAACCGGCTATTTCAGTATTTCGGTATTCGGGAATTCGGTTCGGTATTCGGTACTGAACTATAAAAATTTATATTTCGGGATCGGTATTCGGTATTTACAATTATACCGTTCGGTAATTCAGTAAATACCGAATACCGAAATTAAATACCAATATTGTACGACTGATCAGCCCCAAGATAGTGCTGCTTATGATCAATGATCTGAATTTTCATTTGATTACTGATCTGAATGTGTGTGTATTTTTTTTTTTATGTTATTGATAATTTCTTGATTGTTACTCCACTTTCAGACGTGCCAATCCTTCTGTTTTTCTTTTGTGTGATTGGAATTTGTAGGTAAATTCATAACTTGATCTGGCAGGTCCAGCTTACAAGTTTGAGTTATCTTCTGCCGTTCCATCAGTAGGCCTGGTATGACTTTAGTACAGTATCTAATTTGGACTTGAGGCTATCTTTGATAAAAATTACTGTCGAAGATATTATCAACACACTGTAGTTTTATAGCATTGACTATGGTTCAAACACCTTTGAGAAGATTAGGTGGAATGTAATACAGAGCTTACAGTACTTGCGGCTTCTTTTATCATATTTCTAAGCTCGTGTCTGAACATATTTGATCGACACTTCATTACTGATAGATATAGGATTGTATATTCTTGTGCAGTTGTGCTATATAATAAAATCTTGCTTCCTGCTGGGGCTGTGAGGAGAAAGCTTAGATTTTAGAATGCTATAAGTATCTTATGTTTGACGATGACTGTGGCATGATTTTCTAAAATTGTTCTTTTAAACTTGATTAAAATTGTTCTAAAATTGTGATGTGAACTCTTGCACATGATGAATGAATGTAGCTGCTAGCAAAAAAATGGTATTACCGAATACCGTACCGAACCGAAATTTGATTTACCGATTCCCGAAATACCGAACCGAAGTTTGAAAGTTCGGTATTTGGTATATACTTTCAATTACCGAATACCGAATTACCGAACCCGAACTTTAAAAATACCGAACCGAATACCGAATACCGAACGCCCAGCCCTACTCTTACCATGAAAGATCCTCGTATTTTTTTTTTCACTGAAGCATGAAATTGGGAGAACATTTTGAGTAGCTTAAAAAAAAAAAAACCCGCAAGTGCACATCGAATTTCGCGGGAAGTATGCAAATCTTTGTTTGTTTTCTAAACTAGGACAGAATTTTTGAGGGGGCCCTCAAAAATTCCACCAATGGCGCATTTCGAGAGAAAAGGCACGGGCTCGGCCAGCCCCACAGTAGGACACTGCATTGGCTCGTCCAGCCCCACAATAGGACACCGAGGGCGTCATAGTCTAAAGGCATCATTCTCATCGCCTAAAGGCACCATTTCATGGCCCAAGGACCTTACCTTCTGCACTTCATTCGCGCCGAAGCAAAGGCGTTACCCTCCACACCTGCATTGCTTTATTGTTTTCAAATGCCCTTGCGTATGCTCGCGGCCGCATTGCACTGCATCTGCATAAGGCTGCGCACCGCCTTTCATATGATGCACGGGCTGCGCACCGCCCTTCGCATCGCTTTCATATGTTACATGGGCCATGCACCGCCCTTTGTCATTTCTGCATAAGGCTGAGCACCGCCCTTCGCATCGCTTTCATATGTTACATGGGCCATGCACCGCCCTTTGTAATTTCTGCATAAGGCTGAGCACCGCCTTTCATACGATGCACGGGCTGCGCACCGCCCTTCGCATCGCTTTCATATGTTACATGGGCCATGCACCGCCCTTTGTAATTTCTGCATAAGGCTGAGCACCGCCTTTCATACGATGCACGGGTTGCGCACCGCCCTTCGCATCGCTTTCATATGTTACATGGGTCATGCACCGCCCTTTGTAATTTCTGCATAAGGTTGAGCACCGCCTTTCATACGATGCACGGGCTGCGCACCGCCCTTCGCATCGCTTTCATATGTTACATGGGTCATGCACCGCCCTTTGTAATTTCTGCATAAGGCTGAGCACCGCCTTTCATATGATGCACGGGCTGCGCACCGCCCTTCGCATCGCTTTCATATGTTACATGGGCCATGCACCGCCCTTTATAACTAAAGTGATGGTACATAAAATAAATTTTGTATATGTTGCTATATATAATAACAATTAGAATATTTTTAAAAGTTATTTTCAGAATACAAACCTTAAAAACTATTTAATTAAAGTGAATAGACATGTTCGGTCCGTGCATCGCACAGGCATGTATTGCTAGTCTCATATAAAAAGGACAAAAGATTAGGAAAAGCAACGTATCAACAGCCAAAGTAAAATATAGTTTAGTTCTCAATGATATGATATTTTCTTTCTTCCATAGGCTATATTTTTAGCAATATAAAAATATAGAAATAATATTTTACTTCAGATAAAGAAAATCAATACGATAAGTAAATTGTGCTATGCCGGCGGGAAATAAGTTATTCACTAACACTACTTTTTTTTTTTTTTGGTACAAATAATAGTCCAATATGAAGGGAATGATTAGATTACCATTCTACAAGAACATTTATTGAAAAAATTACATAAAACATATGGCAGGTATACTGATTATTTACACAGTTCAAATTAGAAAAAATCTACAAAAGGTAAATTTTATTCAATTTTAAACTCCTCATTTTATAACTTCTGACGTAGTTAAAATAAGGGAAAAATTAATAATCAGAATTATCATTGATTTCAAATACCAATATTAGGAAAAATAATAATATTTTTTAATTTTGTCCAGTGTAAACTCTATATAAAATATTGTCACAAGAGGAACGAATTAGATAAAATAACAATAGACGTAAAAATACATGTGATATTTTTTTAAATGTCAGATTGAAGTTGTATAACAGAGCCCGGCACTTTTGTAACTCAAAAAAAAAAAAAAAAAATTGGAACCAAACTAACCTATTAAAAAAAAAGAACTAAACTAGGCTTCACGCACAGATTCTGTGCATGAAACCCCTACCAAAAACCCCTCCCATTTCCAGCATACTCTTCTCTTTCATTTCCTCCATTTTCACCCTTTCAACACACTTTTGCACTCCCAAAAACATGTCTCAAAGTTTTGAAATTTCAAAGTTTGCTATACAACCCGATATTTGTGAATGCAGTTATTACTGTAAACTAAAAACATCAAAGACCCAAGATAATCCGGGTCGCCGTTTTTGGCGTTGTAAAGTGCCCGAAGTAAGTGTTTTTACATTTTTTAGTGTTTTTTTTTCACGTTATCCATATATTTTACTTTAAAAAACTGATTTTCTTGTAATATTTATAGGATATGGGTGGTTGCAAACACTTTCGGTGGAAAGATAGCATTCACGTGGATAAAACGGTGGCGGCGAAGTTAAAAAATCCACTTTTTAATAGAGATATCGCGACTTCACGTATCTCTAGAGATACCGCTAAGTTGGACCGCAATTTAAGTTTGTGGAAGCTGAAGAAAAAGTTGAACTTTTGGAGGTCTTGCTCACCGGTTCCGAAAAAATATGAATTTTGCTGAGGCTAAACTTAGAGGCGCTCAACGCGAGAAAATAGCTTTGAAAGAAAAACTTAAATTGTGGAAGATTATTTGTGCTATCTTGTTGTTGTTCATTATTTATATGTATTTTGTTTATTAAGTTTAATATTTCTATGGATTATGTTTTTTACTAGTTGTACCTTTTCCCCTATAATGTAATCCGCACCCTTTCTGTACTAATTTATTTGTGTTTCTTTGTTAAATTGTCAATTAATAATAGACTTTAACAATAAACTTTGAAGAATTAAAAACATTCCAAACTAATTCAAATTTATGACTTCATTATAAAATAAAAATACAAATTAACAGCCTTAGTCCGAAACTTAAATGACCCATAATCTAAGACAGTGAGCCTAAATAGACCCTAATCGTCATCAGAATAGAAGTCTTCAATATCGTCCTCAGAACGATATTGGCGGTCTTTTAACACACATTTTTTTTCAGGAGATGTTAGTTCTTTACCGGTTGATGATGCTTGTTCTTCGACCAACTTTAGCATGTAAAATCTACAACATCTTGCCAGCATTCTGTTGTTTTCTTTTCTAATCCTTTGTATGGCAAGCTCGCAAGTTGTTGGACCTACTCGAGGCATGGTTATTGAGTACCTTGTTGGGATTGGAGCGTTGAGATTTTTCAAGTCACGAACAAGATGTTCTGATTCGGCAATCCGATGTGACCATTCTCGGCGTAAACCGCAATAATATTCTCGCGGATCTGAATATTTAACACTGCAGAAATCATCATTACGCTCTATAACAAGGTGGGGATTTAGCTCGTCTAGTTTGAAATCACTTGTATCACTCGAAAAACTGCTATGATTTGAACTCTCATCATCACTGCTATTTGGTTCTTTTGGAAGGAGTAAAGACCAAGCTGAGTTTCTACTACTCGACATTGAATACGTTGTAGTCTAATAACAAAAAAAGGGCTACTTATATAGTTGCAACCCCCAAGTACCCTCGGGGAGGGGGGGGGGGGGGTCTTTATGACCCTACCTACTTACCTTATTATAAGAAAAATACTAATCTTCATCGGACATTTCACAGTCCGAATCCCACTTGAATCTAAATCTTGTGCTATACTGTATACCATATTCTACCCTATGGTAACGTATTTGCATTCGATTATTCTCTTCGCGAAAATGATTAAGAGCAAAATTAAACTCTTGTGGAGTTCCGCGAGGCATTGACATAACACCCTTTTTTGGGCGTTTAAGCCCTACTGAAGCTAACTTTTGCTCTAGTGCTTCAGCCTCCCTAACACGCCAATTCCACTCATCTCTCATTGTTTTATTGTATTCTTGACTGAATATTTTGTTAGGGTTATTTGAGTAATGAAAATCATCATCATCTAGTTCCAATGTCCTACCCATTGCTTCAAATATGTTTGCTGGGGTAAAACATGTAATAGAATCAAGATTACCAAATTGGGTGTAGAATGTCATGATAACTCGTTTTAAAGTGAATACTAGTTGTTTGTTAATCATATTACACAATGTTTATTTGAATTTAATTCATATTACACAATGTTTCAATGCGCAATAGAACATGATTTGACAACACATCATGCATGCCAATTTCAGTTTTTTTATGACACGTAAAGGACCGATTTGACAATACAATGCTGCATTTTTTGACCTTTTATTTGAATTTAATTCATATTAGGCAACGTTTTAATGCGCAATAGAACATGATTTGACAACACATCATGCATGCCAATTTTAGCTTTTTTATGACACGTAAAGGACCGATTTGACAATACAATGCTGCATTTTTTGACCGTTTATTTGAATTTAATTCATATTACGCAACGTTTCAATGCGTAATAGAACATGATTTGACAACACATCATGCATGCCAATTTCAGCTTTTTTATGACACGTAAAGGACCGATTTGATAATACAATGTTGTATTTTTTGACCGTTTATTTGAGTTTAATTCATATTACGCAACGTTTCAATGCACAATAGGGATCAATATGAATCTATTTAAGAATAATGTTGGACGAGGTAAAAACTCATCCATTTCATAAGTTTAAGTCTCTTAAGTCATTCAAAAAAAAAATCAAACTTCCTACCAAAAATGGCTCAAGATATTCCACCAGTTAAGGTTTCAATACATTGGGATGGTATTATCCTTGATGACAATAGTGCAGTTCGTTACAATAAAAGATCAAACGTTCATGTTAAATGTTCACTTGAATTGTCTTATAAATCACTAGTCACTTACATATATGAAAAAATGAAGGTTAGTCCAGATGAGTATGAAATTTCTATAACAGGCAGATATCCACAATCAGTTTCCCATGGTATAGTGCTTTATAGTAGGCATTATATCAGTGATGATTCTTTGAGGGATTATTTGAATGCGCCAGAAGAATTAAAACATTTAGTCGCCCTTAATGTTCTTGAGATGTATGTTGAAAAGATACCCCGAGAGGTCCCGCAAGAACAGCCCAGTCAAGCTAACACGTATGGAAATTTTAGTTCTTACGGAGGTATTTTGAGTGGCCAGGTGCCGCTGGAAAATCTTACCCAACAATTAAATCAAACTTGGTAAATATGCATTCTTATATTATTATTTTGTGCTGTAACACGTGTTTATTGTATGTATTGGTAAATAACCATTTTTAAATCTTTGTAGGGGCTATAGACCTGATACGAGTAATATTGGGCAATCATCTCAATTTAGTGGAGCAACTCATTATTATCAAAACTCTCAGTTAAGTGGAGCTGATTATTATAATAATTCTCAGTTTAGTGGAGCTGATTATTATAATAATTCTCAGTTCGGTGCAGCTGATTATTATCAAAACTCGCCAGTAGTACCAACTGTGGATGAAAGGCAGTCCTTTCAGTTTGGTGGAGTTGATCATTCTCCACACCATGCTCTTTCTCAATATGTGTAGGTTAATATATTTGAATTTGGAATTTAACATATGCTTTTTATCGTGTAGGAGGAGGCCTTTCTTAGATGGAGCTGATTGTCCAAGTTATGTGGATACATCAGAGAGTGATGGCGATGAACCAGCTAATAATGCAGAGGTAACCGATGATGAAGAAGATATGCATTTTAGCCCCCAGAACCAACCAGAACCAACTCACCACCACGTACCACCTCCGATGGCGGAAAATCCAATTCCTGACAGTCCAATGCAGTGGCATTCTGACTATATTCCATATCTTGACAGTCTACAAGATCGTGAGGATGCATTTGTCTTCACAAGAGATGATGATCAAAGTTTCCAAAAAACGTGGATTGAACAAAAAAATCCCATGACTGATGAATGTGTCCTTGCAAAGGGAATGCAGTTCACATCAAAAAAGATGTTGCAACGGGCTATCAGAATGTATTGTATAAAAGATATAAGGGAGTTTAAGGTTGATGACTCAAACAAATCAGTATGGAGGCTGATTTGTAAGCGACATACTCAAGGCTGTCGGTGGTTGCTTCGGGGAATTGTTAAGTCTGATGGTCTGTGGGAAATCACAAAATTCCACCCAAAGCACACTTGCGATATGGGACAAAGTCGAGCAGATCATTTTAATTTAGATATAAACATGATTGCTCATGTGTTACTTAAACACATTGAGGAAACTCCAAGGTAACTTATCTGACCGTTTACATTATATATCTTATAGCAATTAAAATATCATTGCTAAATGTTATTTGTTTAAACTTATGTAGGATGCCTTATCAAAACTTGTATTAGCATGGTCCACTCCAAATATGGTAAAATCATAAGCAAGAGAAAGGGATTTCTCGGGCGTAGACGTGTTTTTGAGATGATCTTTGGAACTTGGGAATCCTCTTTTCAGGCGTTGCCGGGGTATATGACTGCTCTAAAACATGCTAATCCAACAGTGGCAGCTTTTAGAGGGCAGAATTTTATACTTAGTCTTTTGGGCATTCAAACCAAGTATTGATGGTTTTGCTCACTTCCGGAATGTGATATCGATAGATGGGACGCATGTATATGGCTGATATGACATTAAGCTCCTAATTGCAGTAGGTATGGATGCCAATGGATCAATATTCCCTTTTGCTTTTGCAATTGCCGCCAACAAGAGCAACGAGACATGGGGGATGTTCTTGACTCATCTAAAAACTCATGTTATTAAGGGTCGTCAGGGCATATGTGTCCTATCGGATCGTCATAAAGGCATATTGCACAATATGCGTACTCTGGAAGGGTGGCAGCCTCCACATGCTTACCATTGATATTGCTTAAGGCATTAAAGGCTAATTTGCAAACAAAGTTTGGAAATTGCACTGTAAACAAATTGATGTGGGGAGCTGCGATGCAGCATCAACAAAGAAAATGGGTTACAAAAATGGAGCTGCTAAGGGAAGTGAGTGAAGAGGCATATGTTTGGTTGATGAAAAATGGACGTTTTATGCTGATGGAGGAAGGAGATGGGGCATGCTTACAACGAACAACTCAGAGTCTTTCAATGGACTCCTCAAATCTACTCGAGGACTACCTGTCACCACAATAGTAAGACTAACTTTCAGGCAGGTCGTGGAGCGATTTGCGGATAGGACAAGGCAGGCCAGAGCCAATTAGCCGAGGACGGAACATGGATGCCAAAGCTCTACAAAAAGATGGAGCACCATAGAAGAAAGGCAGAGGGTCACCAAATGACCGAGTATGACGTCGCTCAACGAGTGTATGAAGTTAGAACGGGTTATTGCGATTGCAAAGGAGGAAACAAACATATCGTTACTGAGGGTACGAAATCATGCACTTGTGGTAAGTGACAAATGTACCACATGCCATGTTCTCATGCAGTCAAGTGCTTTGAGAGAATGGCCAGAAATGTAACTGATTATGTGGCGGAGGAATATAAGGTCGTAAAATACCTTAAAGCATATTCCAGCCACTTCCATCCCCTTGGTGATCAAGCTTATTGGCCAGCCGCGCCATTTTATATGATTGCGAACAAGAAGCATATCCGTAAATTGGGAAAAAACAAGCTAACCCGTTATCACAATCAAATGGATGTTAGCGAAAAGACTTACTCTCGCAAGTGCTCGACATGTAAGCAATTTGGGCATGATAAGCGTTCATGTGGGCAAAACTCCCGTGGTGGCAGCACATCTGGAAGTAGAAGAGTGTCTAGAACTTGATTAATTTAATGATGTATTTCGTTGCTAATGGAATGAAATATTTTTAAATTATTATGAACTCTCGTATTGGATGAATATTTTTAAATATTATATTTATTTTTGCACATTCAAAAGGTGCGGATTACACAATACAATAACAAAATAAAAAATACATAAAATAAAAAAAAAAACCTAATACAAAGTAGAGTAATTTTTTCTTTTCTATCTTTCTTGAACCAAAAAAGTACTTTCATAGCTTTGGGAGTAAAACAAAAGAGATTAATCAAAACCCTATAAAATATGACACTTAAACCTAAATATAACAAGTTTTCAAACGTACTTCAGAACACTTTACAACCCCTAAAACGACGATCCAAATGTATATGCATACTTGATGTAATGAGCCGATATTATTGTACACTAAAAAAAATATTAAGTTCTATATAAAATATTTATATTCCGGTGTTTTGTAACGTGACTAATCTTCGGTCAAAGTACGAAAAAAATCTTAATTTTGAGTTTGATTTCCAAAGAATAAAGGTTGGGGTCGGGGGGGGGGGGGGGGGAGGAATTTCACGCACAGATTCTGTGCGTGAAGCCTAGTTTGGTTTTTTTTTTTTTTTTGAACGGGTTAGTTTGATTCCAATTTTTTTTTTTCTGGATTACAAAAGTGCCGGGTCCTTGTATAACATGACAACATATGCTTCTGAACACTCTTAACTTCAGGATACATGATGTTGATGCTTTGTCAATATCACCTAAATTTCTGTCGGCAAATATTATAAGCAAAAAAGATAACACAGATAAAATATACGGTTTTGTTTATTCAATTTAAACATTTTTCATGTCGGAGCAGTGTTACTCGTAGCAAATACTACATAAGAAAAGAACGTGAAGAACACTTTTTATGTATACATGACATATATAAATATATACCTAACTAGCTGATCAGTTACGTGGTGAGAATATGGGAAAAATTTAGCAAGACTTTTGCCTCGTCCATCAATGGTATTCCTATAAAACATTAAGTCCAGAATAACCTAACAACGTATTTCGAGAAAAAACATAAGATATTGAAGTGGATATTTATAGAGTCAGACTGAAGAAAAATCAAATAAGGTTGACTAATCAAAACAAATCAGGGGAAATTCTATACCACTGAAAACATGCAAAAACAAAATATTAATAAGTATGGAGGAAAATTTTCGAATGATGCTAAGCTAATGAAAGACATTGAGATACGACATGAGCTGAAAGGATGACAAACCCTATGAGGGCTTTATTGATTGATGAAGATGTCAATTACTCTAGGATTGTGAAATACCAAATTAAAGTTGACGTCAAACTCCTAATATTTGATCATCAAATTTAAATTGTTAAAGGATGTGGTTAAGGTCCTAACTAATAGGACTGAACCCACCACTGTTGCACTTGTAATCGTTATTTTTAGGTAAACAAAGGTGGAATTATTAATTTACATGGAAAGTCTTTTTAAAAAGGACACTGACCGGAGGAAGAAAGGACTTCCATAAGATTTTGACTTTATTAGGATTTAACAACACATTTAGTTGGTTTTGAAGTCCTAAAAATTAGAGGAATAATAAAAATTATTATTCCTAAATAAATATAGGAAAATAGTAAATGACTATTTTGTCTATTGTACAGTCTTTTAATGAAGCGCAAAAAGTTCAATCAACATTTTTAAGACCCTTCGTGTTTTTAATATAGTATAGGTTATTTTAAAAGCATGAATATAAATGTTGATTGACCAAACTATTTTTCAAATATTGAACGACTTTTATAATCTTTATTAATTATATAATTATAACACTAATGTGCAAAAACGTAAAAGTATTGAAAATTAAACTCCGTTATATAACTCTAGCGATCTAATACGGCTAAACAACACCAAGGCCAAGAAACCTATTATGATAGAAATTGTGTAGCAACGAACAAAGTTTCAAAATGGTTAGGAAGTACAAATTATTATAAGTTATTCTAGAGAAATTAAGGTATATTGAGGGTACTTACAATTTTACGTCGTTGATTTTTCATTCTTGGAAAAATAGTACTCCATCGATTCTAATTTATGTGATACTGTGTTGACTGGACACGGAGTATAAAATAGAAAAAAAAAATCATTTCTATTAATAGTAAAATTTAAAGTTAAATATTTTGTAACTCAAAAAATAAATGTATATAATTAAAAATAATATTATCTAATATTTTTTACTATGATTAAAATTTTCTGAGAATAATTTGCAACTGCACGTTTATAGAGATTAGTGGTCTAAAATAAGCCATAAATATTTGAGTGACTGTAAATTATTTCATTGAAGGTAAAAGGGGTAATTTTCAATTAAATTATTTTTAAATATATAAATGTATCATTATCTTGGGATAGACTAAAAAAGAAAGTCTATCGGATAAATTGGGACAAAGTAAAATTATTTCGAACTAAGTAGGAAAAAGCCCCTTAATTCAAGGGCGGCTCTAGGGTTAAGGGGGGTAAAACCCTTGCCTTCGGCCCCAAATATTTGAGGTCGAAAACATGAACTACTACTATATTTTATTACATAATAGATATAGATATAGATATAATTAATGTTAGATATAAATCATATGAATAGAGGACTTCACAATATGATAAATTTTTCACAATATGATAAATTTTCTGTCTCATTGAATTAAGTAATATATGTTGTAAATATTAGTATTAGTTAATTGTGGATGTCCATAACTCGTAGGTGTAATTCCACCATTAAGTATAATAACACCACACATGCACTATCTCCTCATTCATCTCCCACAATCTCATAATCTTCCCCACCTTCTCAAGGGTAAATGTCATGTTTATAACACCTTTTCATGTTACTCAATATAGCCTTATAAATAGAGGCATTGAGAATAATGTTGTACACACTTGAACATACTTGGATGAATAATAATGCTCTCTTCTCTTGTCTCTCTTTATCGCTTTATTGTTCTT
The DNA here is from genome assembly GCF_019175385.1 of Lycium barbarum. Taxonomy (NCBI): domain Eukaryota; kingdom Viridiplantae; phylum Streptophyta; class Magnoliopsida; order Solanales; family Solanaceae; genus Lycium; species Lycium barbarum. The sequence continues at coordinate 44,700,115 of NC_083345.1, read as the reverse complement.
GCTTTCATCTTTTGATATATTGTACTAGCTCTTTTAGGTTAATTTTACAACACGATATCAGCACGAGTTGTCTCTAGTTTCAATTTAGTTCATCACTTCCGAGTTGAATTTTATTTAACCAAATGGGATATGTACCAATAATTTGATGATGGTGATGAGGAGGAGGAGTAAATAGGTGTTGATCAAGTTTATTCAGGTATGTCCGCATCTTTCTAATTAAGTTGATGCAATTTATATATGTATATCTATGTAGGGTGGAAAAGTCTTATATTATAATAGATGAACGGATCACATCTGAAGCAAAGCAAAGAAAAAGGAAAACGAAAGGGCATGAATACGTTTGTATATTTCTATACTCAATTTATGTTTTATCGAAATTTATCTATTTGAGATAGTAACTATTTTTTGTCGGTTTTGTAAAATCGTATAGCAGATCTGGACATGTACTAGGTCACTTCATGACATGATGGTAATCTATATATAATATAAAGCTAGACATAAACAATCCTATGTGGCACCTCTCTATGACCTCTATTGGCATTTATCTTTTTTCTCATTTTTTTGAATTTTTCACTCATTCTTTTCATAAATTATTATTTAAAAAAAAATCAAAATGCATATTAAAGGGAAACAATCGGTTACAGCCTAAAAGTAACTTCTAAAAGCTATAAGCGTTACTGAATGTTAATTGCAGAAGACCATCAATGCCTTATTAAAAGAAAAGAAAGGATCCTCAAATCTCAATGCATGATTATGACCATCAAGCTTATCTCCATCTTCATAACTATTTTTTTTTTCTTCAAAAGATTCTTCTCTGTAATAAAAATAAGCAGAAATCTACCCACGAATGAATCATCATGAGACATTTTCAACTTTGGTTGGATGTGAATTTATGGTCTGATGATACCCGATTACTTCCATTTGACTAGACCCCGTTGATTCCGTTATACTCTAGCGCATTGGTGGTATATTTGAGAAACACCACCATCGACTACTTCCCTATCAAATCTATTCTTATCGAGGAAGAATAGTATCCGACAAAATTTGAGAAAGGGTAAGGAAAAAAAGAATGACGAAGGAGAAAGCTATCATGATTTTCAAAAACTCTCATGTGGTTTCTATTATGATCTTTCTCCCGATTTCTACACCCGACATGTGAGTTTGCACTTTAAATTTGAAATCGTTAGGATTTGTTTTTGGTGATGATTGTTAAATAGTTGAAGATAATTGGTCCATATTAGTTAATCTATTCTTACCGAGGAAGAAGAATATTCGACACAATTCAAGAAAGGATAAGGAAAAGAAATGACAAAGAAGAAAACTACCATGACTCTCAACAACTCCCACGTGGTTTCTATTACGATCCACCCGACATGTGAGTTTGCATTTTGAATTTAAAGTCCTTGGGATTTTTTTTGAAAGTTTATGATTGTAAAATATTTGAAGATACTTGGGGTATTTAATATTTTAAATAATAAAAGATAATAGTTTGAATTATTTGCTTAGTAAAAACAAATTAACATGCAGAGTGTTTAAGAGTGACTTGGTGATATTAAACTGAATACTTTGATTTAGTTGCTTATTGTACTCATCTTATTATGATTGATATTGGCCATTCAACTGGAGGTTACACTTGGTTATATGATTTTTTAAGTTATTATATTTATGTTAAGGCAGAAGATTTGATTACTTATTAATTAGAATATGAATTTTGGTACTTTAGACCTTTTTATCTAAACTATATTGGTGACCCCTCAAAATATGTCTTTAATATAGATACAAATTTATATATTTAGTCAATCATCATCAAGTCACGATATTATCCAATCTTTATCTTCACAGGATACATAACTCCCAAGTTATAAAATTAAGTATCTTGGTTTGCAATATAATAACCTTCCTGTAATATAATTTTATTCATATAATTAATTTTGCAGGACAAAGCTATTATATGAAATCAACGTGAACCACAAAATAGATGAAGAATTATCATGGAGTATTCATCACGAAGATTTTGTTTATAATAAAACGGACAATCTTTTGCATATATTTTCCCCCTGAATTGATGTGATCATTGTATTGAATTAGCGATCATTAAATTTACTAATAAACGTAAAATGGTTTCCCTCTTCCCCCTTTTTCTCATTTCTTTCTGTATTTCTTATTCAATTTTACAGATACACTCCTTTCTCTTCTAAATTCCCTTTAATATTTTATGTGTTTGAACATAATAAGGAAGTTGATCAAGAAATTTTATAGGCATCAAAGTAATAGCTTAGTAATTATTCAGAATGGTAACTTGACTTTATTTTTACTTTTTGTTGTTGTCAATCGAAAGGTAATTTTTATTTACTTTGCATTTACAGGATTGTAACTTTTATAATTGTAATTTTCGGAGGTTCACGACTAACAAACATGTACGTATTTATCTTTATTGTTTCCCTTTTCAAGTAAATGCGCTCATCGGAAATTTCATCTTGACATTTTATTCAATGCCTTAGTCCTACATTTTGTGCATTTATATCGTAAAATTTTATTTTCTTGCTAGAAATAATTATTCCCTCTATCCCAATTTATGTAAAGGGGTTTGACGTACGAGGATTAAAACACTTAATTTTGAATATAAATTGTGTATAGACTCTTTCAATTTTTTTTAAACTAAAATTTACATATTTAAAAACTACGTGAAAAGTACTAAAAATCAACATAGCTAAGAATTCAACATATTTTTTATAAAAACATATTGAGAAATTATGGTCAAGGAAAAATTGTTTGACTTCCTAAACAACAATAGCTTCACATAAAATGGGGTGAGAAACTATTTTAGACTATATGTGCGGATTATTGTCTACATCTTTATTCTTCTTATCTGCGTTAATGTTGTTGTCTAAATCTATGATTTTTGTATTTGTAAAAAGTTTTTCCACGACCTCGCGAAGCGCGGAAAAGTACACTAGTTAATTTTAATTAGGTTAAAATACAATTTGCTTCCGGGATTTGGTTTTATAAATTGTTTGTATACCTTTTTAGCATAAGGTATTTGAATAGCCATTTCCTTGGATTCTGTTTAGTGGTTTGATAAGCAACAAAATAGTGTACGGCAGAAAATATAATTGAATCTATGTCTAACTATTGGCCTTTCTCACTCGTGGTGCCCTTCAAAAATGGAAGATATTTCACAAGCTATTTCTCCTGCAGGCAAGAAAGTACTACTTATGATATTTGTGTATGATTTAATTATTCTTGTGCTCTGACAACATTTTTGAGTGCAATAACAGAAGATTGCTGTTGAAGACTTATAATTTCGTTATGTTCAATATATTTTAGTACATCAAAATTGTTATATTTGAATTTATGGTTATCTAGTTTTGTTCCCAATACCACAGTGAAAGATTATAAAGTGGTAATATTTTCAAAGGCTCAAGGGTGAATTTCATTGCACTTTTATATGGATAAGACGTTTGGTTTATGGCCCGATGCACTATATTGATGATATAAGATGACTAAGTCAAAATAATTTATCTTTGGCGAAAAATCTTGAAGCCTCGTCCCACTTGATATGCTCCATTCTGTGAGGGGAATGTGGTAGCAGTGCATAATAATTGGGAGCTATGGAAGAGCCAATTTGTTACTACCCGGAGGAATGAAGTTACTTATATTATTGGTATTGTAGTAAGTCTCAAAGAAACTTATTAAGTTTCAAAGAAATTGGTCGGAAAATGAATTATATTGAGACTATATATTACGGAAAGATTTAGTATCTTCATATTACTAAAATCGAAGCGGGTTATAAATATTTATATGAAAGGTTACCCTATAAGCATGATGATGGAATCACATGCTACAGGAAATCAAAAGTTTACTGATTTTATCAGTTGGCATGACCGGTTGACCATCCCGATTCAGATGTAATGCAAATTTATATATTGAGAATTCTCGTGGTTGTATATCGAAGAAATAGAAAGTTCTTCACGAATTCTCTTGTGCTGCTTGTTCTCATGGTAAATTGATCATTGTACCAGCTAAGGTTGGGATTGTATTCCCTGATTTTTGGAACGTATATATATATATATATATATATATATATATATATATATATATATATATATATATATATATATATATATATATATATATATAGTCACCTGCCATGCAGACTGATTTACTATTATATGGTTTTAATAAATGCATTTATTTTATGGTCACATGTGCATTTGATATCAACTTGCAATTTGCTTTTTGCAAGTTGTTTGCTCAATTTATAATTTAAGAGCACGGTTTCAAACTATGAAATTATGTTGATATGCCTCCAATTATATCTAAGTAATTGGTTATGAGAACAAAATTACCAAAATGAAATTTGGAATGAGATATGTTATTTAATCTAAAGCAGCACTTGTATGCATCAAGCCAACAAGTTATGATAACTTCCCCTATCACAATTGGTTCAAGGTCAAGAACCAAGTAATTCTCGTCCGAAAATTTGAATGTGGGGTATATGATTTAATTGCTTCACCACAACGCACAAAGATGGGTCCCCAAATAAGGTTGGGAGGTAAATGTTAGATTTCCTCACATTAGGGGGAGGAATGATAAGCGGCTGAAAAATAAGGTATATGTAATGAATTATCGCTGGTATGATCCTCGTTCAAAAGATAATTCAAGTTGATTTCCAGACACAATATTATATTCCAGCTGTAAATGCTCCAATTAGAATTAAAGTCCTTGAAAGATAGAGTCTATGGCGATAGACCGATCAGTTCCAAAGATAAAACTCCTTGAAGAAGGAGAGGAGAAAATGATCAAGATGGTCATATTTATGAGGCAAGTACTTTAAATTAACATCACGACATAATATTTCATACAACCTTTGGATAGGTTCAGGTACTTGAAAATGATGAAAAATAAAGAGATCTCGATAAGTTATATCGTATTGGAACCGATATCAAATGACCGTCGACGGTATCTTTGAAATAATGTAGTGCTCAACATTATAATTGTGATGAGGATCTTGAATTCAAATCTGTCAAAGAATGTGGACAGATGTAATGATTGGCCAAACAAAATAAGCAATTCAAGTACATTTTGTTTCACTTGAAAAAGTGATATATTGGATCTATAGTCTAAGGGCCTCAAGGTATAATGTTAGCGGGTTAAAAATGAATTCCTGTGCGAAAAGTAAAGTGAGAAATAAGTACCGTAAATATAAAGTACGGTTTGTGCCTTGTGGCATAAAAGTTTTTCGCAAAAGTCTTAACATTATTGTATGGAGATGTATGTACTCTCCTGTGGTAGATGCAATGGGGTTTCTTATGAGTCTGACAATATGTGAAAATTTGGAATGCGTATAATTAATTGTTGTCAATATGGCTATATAGACAACGGAAGGAAATCCGTAGGGATTTAAATTGGTTTGAACCGTCTAAGGTTTTCAAAAATAAAGCTTCAACAAATCTTTATATAGGTTAAAGCTATTCCATTGAGTACCCCAATGGTTATGATGTCGTTAAATATAAATAAACATCATTTTGACCTCATGATAATGATGAGTATATTGTATTGCATACTGCAAAAGAAAATTTTAATATAGATATGTTTATCCTAATAAATATTATCAAGGTTTTGTTGGTTATGTAAAATGCAGGGCATTATTGTTATTATGACATGAAGTTTGTTCTTCAAGCAAGTTACCGATTTGCATATAAGGATATTGGCACATTATGATGTTTTATATGACAGACAATTATTGATACTTATTCAAGTCCTGCCGAGGTGATAGCTACTTACAAAGCAAGTCAGGAATGCGTGTCCGGCTGAAATCAGTAATTCAGTACATTTGCAATAGTATGATGTTAATTTGGAAATGAAGATTTCAACAATACGGTATGAAGATTGCATAGCTCAATTGAAAGAAGGAAAATAACACATTTCGTCGAAGTTTTTATTCCAGACATGATCTTCAACAGAACGATGAAATAGATGTTCAACAAATAGACTCGATTGATGATTTGATGGATCTATTCACTAAATCATTACCAACTCCGACATTTGAGAATTTGGTATAGAATATTGGGGTGTGTCGTCTCCAATAATTAAGTGATATTTTAATCAAGGAGAGTATAATACGCGCTGTACTCTTTTTTCCTTAGCCGAGGTTTTATCTCAGTGGGTTTTCCTGGCAAGGTTTTTAATGAGGCAACTAGCAATGCGTAGTACTAGATATGTGTACTCTTTCTCCTTCACTAGGATCTTTTACCCACAGGGTTTTTCCTAGTAAGGTTTTAACGAGGTATACTATCTATCAATGGACATCCAAGGGGGAGTTTTAAATATTAATATTAGTTAATTGTGAATGTCCGTAACTCGTTGGTGTAATTCCACCATTAAGTGTAGTAACACCACAAATCCATTACCTCCTCCTTCATCTCCCACAATCCCATAATCTTCCCCACTTTCTCAAGGGTAAATGTCATGTTTGTGATACTTTTTCATGTTACTCAATGTAGCCTAATAAATAGAGGCATTGAGAATGATGTTGTACACACTTGAACACGCTTGGATAAATAATAAAGCTCTCTTCTCTTGTCATTCTTTATCACTTTGTTGTTCTTGCTTTCATCGTTTGATATATTGTACTAGCTCTTTTAAGTTGATTTTACAATAATATATTTATTTCTCATCGATTCCCCTTTTTCTTCCTCTATGTATCAAATTTTCTCATATTTCTCAAGATTTCACTTTTAAATTTCAACTCATACTCTTTTTGTCACATGATTGATTCATTCAAAAAGCAAGTTTGTTTGCGTCACATCTTTTTTAACTAAAAAGTCTCTGAAGCAAGTCTCGCAAGGTTCAAAACTTGATGAATATGGACTCACTCCTTTAACATTTTCACTTAATACCATAATTTGTATAGGAAAGAGTCTAATAACATGACATGCGTCTAGCCTACACATCATGCATTGCTCTCTCACTATTAGATCAAAATCACGTAGTTTTTTTTTTGTGTGTCTCGATATTATATGGATTTTATTAAAGAAGTTTAAAGGTCTTTTAATATATTTTGATTTTGGCCACCAGTTCAATTGCGATTACTGCCCCACAAACGTGTTGTTCAACCAGCTTCATTCATATTTGGTAACTGAATGACACATTCATTTTCTTTATTGTTCCCGTCATTATTGTCTTATCTTAATTCTCTATAAAATTTGATTGAGAATGTGAGGGGTGGACGGGTGGCTAGTAAAGCCAAGATTTAGCCCTCAAAATTATGAGGCCCCAAAAGTTTTGATAGTGAATTTTATAATTTTATTTTAGTTTAGGCAATATTAAAGTTTGTGGAAAAAAAAAGTACAAAAAAATTGTAAAAAGGAAAGAAAGAAAGATTGTCTACTCTTCAAAAGTAAAATATATTTTAGAACTTTAAATTAAAATACTTAAATCTTCATATTAGTAAATCTAGTTTTTTTACAACAATGTTAAAGGTAATATATTATAAATACAAGTCTTACATCTTAATTATTTAAATTACATCTTACTAATATAAATAATAATATTATTATGTGAAGTTAAAAGTTTATGTCATTTAAGAATATCTTAAAAATGTTGATTGAACTTTTTACCCTTCATTAAAAGACTTTACAATAGACAAAATTGTCATTTACTATTTTTCACATTAGATATATGTGTAATTATTTAGGTTTAAATTTATATTATTTACTTATTCCTAAGAGTCGTAAGAGTTAGTTGTTTGATGGATAATCTTTCCTTCTTGACTTTTTATCATGATAGGTAACTTAATTAGAAGTTTGATATAATACTATTTCCTTTTAATGTGATCTTATCCAAATTTATATCAAAAATTAATTTATTAAACTGCCGTTAAATTTTCTGTAGGATTATCTAAGTAGGTATATATGGTTGTAGGATAAAGATAAATAGTATATTAGAATCCTAATTTTTCTAATATAAATTGTTTTTTTTTATTAAAAACAAATCATATTCCTAACTGCTCATAAACTGTCTGAATTAAATTTGAGTTCGAACAAAATTGCAACTTGTTTAATCTTATATATACTCCTGTAAAGAAACACAGATCAGTACTTAGGTTTTATTCCCAGTTTTTCGCTCATCACTATCATGGCTTCTTTCAAGAGTCGTTTATTTTTAATTTTTCTGTTATTCATTACTAGTTCTATTCATGCACATCAAGTTTCACATGATGGAAGCTTCCGAGGTAAACCTTAATTAGTTTTTTTTCTTTTGAATTTGTATTGCTATTACAAATGAATGTGTGTGTTTTGCTTTATTAATTTCTTTTTTATTTGTAAACTTGATATAGTGTTTGTTTGGTTATGGTAGATGTGGCCTGGTTTGATAAAGAAAGCAAAAGAAGGTGAGCTCGATGCAATTGAAACCTATGAGTTTTGGAATGCACACGAGCAATCTTGTTAATGTAAAAGCACGAAGGCCCTTAGCAATGAGAGGGTGTTTGGAGAAGTTTATAAGCTGGTCAAAATTGCTAATAAGTATTTTTAGTATTTATGTACGTGGTTGGGAAATACAAATGTTTTTATAAGTCAAATATTTATAAACCAAATTCAGCTAAAACTACAAATTGGTCATCCACTTATGAAGAAAGATGTACCAATCATATTACTAAGAGCTTGGATCCTTCAAACGATAAACACAGGGTCAAATAATTCTTAATGTTGGATTGTACAATTGCTGCAACATGTTTTAACTCGCAATAGCTAATAATTTTTTAAAAATAAAGCTTTTTGCAAGAAAATGTCGTCGAAGAAAGCCTTTTTTGACTTTCGAAATATTAATTATGTTTCATAAAGTGAAGCCGGGGGAGAGAGATATTATTATCACATACAATAAAATATCTATAACAACAAATACTATATATAAAAAAAATTGAGTACCATGACAAGTGAAGATGAGATCCAATATATTCTAAATTCAACCATTGCATCTGCATTTAACATTATTTTTATCATTTAAATAAATGTTGCATATATTTTAATGCCAATTGCTATTTTACATAATTCGATCATATTATATATAATATGTTATTGACTGCCATGCATTACACGTGCAACGAACGTACACTAAACTAATTATACTACAACAACAAGTACGGGAAAAAATGGCAACGTAGAACTTTTTTGCATATGTATGTGAGCTTCCAACTATCAAGGAGACGAAAAGCTATATGAAGTAAAAGAAGAAAGGCCGCCGATTGCTACTAAGCACTCCGTTTACACCCAATTTTGACCCTCCATATTTTTATTAACTAGTCAAGCTTCTTGAATTTCAAAACATAGTGAAATGACTATTTTATATAGTCAAAAATATTTTCTAAATAATTTTGGTGCTATTTTTCCATTTCAATTGGCAAAATATCCTAATTCATATTATATATTTTACATATAATTCTAAGTGTTGTTATGTCTATTTTATTAATTTAAAAATCAATTAATATAAAAAATAATTTTTTTAATTAAGTACGTATTTTTAATCATCGATCTCAAGTTATAATTTACTTTGTTAAAGTTAAGAAACTTGATTAATTAATTGATTAAACATTCGTCTCAATTATACCTCAATATCTTCCGTACTTATGTTATTTCTCCAATCCTTCTTCCTGTTATACCCCATTTTAACCAGGGTCAAAATAGTTTACAACATTCCGGTAATTCCGGGGTTAATTAAAGTTAAGGAGTCGCCACCTAATTATTTATGGTGAATTAGGACACCTAAAGTACATTAAAGTTATTTTCTACAGTTAACTTCGTTTTAAGGTCTACTAACTTAAAGATCTAGGTCAGGGTTCAATTAATCTAAAGGGAAGGTGTTAAGCACACTTTAAGATCCATTAATAATGGTTAACCGTCCGGACTTAATATTTTAACTAAAGGCTAGTAAAAAAATATGCATTGTACATGTATTCTCAAAATGGTTTAGAATTCAGAAACTATACGTACAATGAAATATGCTTCAGATTTGGGTAAGAAAAATGGTGTCATGGTTTGGTAATAAGACTTTTGGACTTGAAAGAAACTGTGTCGAAATGGTCACGACTAAATGCCTGAAAATCAATTTATCTCAAAATTTCAACTTGAATATTTTCTTCTATTTTCTTTAAAAAAAATGACTATGAGTGTTTTTGAAATCTAATTATTTGTGAAGAAAGGATTTTGAGAAAAACTTGTAAAATGCTTATTTTCGGTGCTTCTGGAGAACTAGTTTGAGCTCAAAGTTTGACCTAAACTATAAATCATTTTAGATTTAAAAATATGTGGTTAGCAAATAGAGAGTCTTATAAGTTTTAGTCGTTGGTTTTAAAGCATTAACTAGAGACACATACCTATGTGATCAAACAAACTAGTTTCGACTAAACACAATGTTAAGGAGTATTAAGCAAGATATATATATATATATATATATATATATATATATATATATATATATATAAAAGATAACACATACAAGGAAATTAATTAATTGGCAAAAATAAAGTAATGCAGCAATTGTTTGCTGCTCTCTTTCGAGTTTCTGTTCGGATGGTTTCGAAAGAGGGTGAGAAAGTGTAAGAGTAAATGAAGGTTCGGGTCTAGCAACGACGTTGAGTCTGAAAACAAAACTCCTTAAGGCTCTCTTAAGCAGCGTCGTTGAGTCTCAAATTGAAACTCTTCGGCTCCGGTGTACATGTCAAAACAAAATAAGGGATTAAGAATTAGAAAGAGTGAGATAACCTTAATAGCGTACCAAATAAATAAGACAGCCACATAGTCATTATATCAAAGTCTCTTTTACAGTAATATAACTTTTGCCTATCACGACATAGCTCCAAATATGGGCAAATGAAATTGATGAAAGACACTAGAATTCATATTCAGACAACCCTACACATATCCCTTTTTACAACAATACTTGGATAGATGATATGCAAGGAATTATGTAGTTATTACTCTCCAAGCCGTGAATAATATTTCAACTTGTTAATTCTAACTTGAGACTCCATGGGTTATAAAACAAAAGCTATCAGGCTCAACAACTACGGGTATCTCATTTTAATGTTGGGCAAGGAAAATGATATGGCTCATGAACATGATATCCAAAACTAATAGATAAATACCTTGTTAGTATGGTTTTAAATACAATATGGCCAGAACATAATTCTTAGATTATGAACTATATACAGATAATGTAAAAATGTAACTCATGGTTCAACTAACCAAAAACCAGAATCTCTGGTCAATTTATAGATTCCAACTATAGCACGGCAAACACAATGAACTATTAAATGAAAATTTTAAGTATTAGTTTAGATCTAACCTTTTTGTGGTGCTGAGAACGGGGCGTCGACCTCAAATCTACTCTCTTGTTACGAATAGATTCTAACCTCGACGAATGAAAAGTTTAAAAGATCCCAAAGTTTAAAGAAGGAGTAAAAGATGAAATGTTGTGTGTGGTAAGATTTTAATGATGTTCCAGGTTGTTGAAGGTTTGTTTTTTGGATGTTCCCCTCAAAACCCCCCCCCCCCCCCCCCCCCTGCGGCTGAGGGTTTAATGAGTATATGTAGGAGAAAGTTAGGGTTTGTGTAGTGGTATTTTAGGCGGGGTTTTAAAATGAATAGTCGTTTGAATGTGCAGAGAGGGGGGGGGGGGGGGTCACGGGTTTGAGTTTAAATCTCTGCTCTTTGATTCTCTCTGTAAAGTAAACGAAAAATTAAAAAAAAGCACTTTTTCCTATTGTGTTGGCTGAACTGAGGCTTGCACGAAAATGGGATGGTCAAAGTCTGCCATTGCTGAGAAAGTTGAGTTTATGCATAAAAATGGAAGAGGGAGAAACAGAGTGAGGGTGCTGCTGCTCATTTTGGAATTAGGTTTAGAGAAATTGAAAAAGATGTTAAAATGTGTGTGTATTTTTGGGTTAGGCTGGTATTAACCGAATTGGGCCTCAGTCCAAGTGGATTTTAGGACCAATTTTGGGACTGCTTTGGACCGATTTTCTGGTGGGTTTTGGCTATTTAACTAGGTGTAGCAATGGGCTTTACATGGCTGAACTTTGTTGTTATCCTTTCTTCAAATTTATTTCCTTTAACCAGGGTCAAAATGATTTACAAGATTCCGGTAATTCCAGGGTTAATTAAAGTTAAAGAGTTGCCACCTAAATATTTATGGTGAATTAGGAAACCTAAAGTTCATTAAAGTTATTTTCTAAAGTTAACTCTATTTTAAGGTCTACTAACTTAAAGATCTAGGTCAGGGTTCAATTAATCTAAAGGGAAGGTGTTAAGCACCCTTTAAGATCCATTAATAATGGTTAACCATCCGGACTTAATATTTTAACTAAAAGCTAGTAAAAGAAATGCATGGTACATGTTTCTCAAAATGGTTTAGAATTCAAAAACTATACGTACAATGAAATATGCTTCAGATTTGGGTAAGAAAAATGGTGTCATGGTTTGGTAATAAGTCTTTTCGACTTGAAAGAAACTGTGTCGAAATGGTCACGACTAAATGCCTGAAAATCAATTTATCTCAAAATTTCAAATTGAATATTTTCTTCTCTTTTCTTTAAAAAAATGACTATGAGTGTTTTTGAAATCTAATTATTTGTGAAGAAAGGATTTTGAGAAAAACTTATAAAATGCTTATTTTCGGTGCTTCTGGAGAACTAGTTTGACCTAAACTATAAATCATTTTAGATTTAAAAGTATGTGGTTAGCAAATAGAGAGTCTTATAAGTTTTAGTCGTTGGTTTTAAAGTATTAACTAGAGACAAATACCTATGTGATCAAACAAACTAGTTTCGACTAAACACAATGTTCAGGAGTATTAAGCAAGATATCCAAAAAAAAAAAAAAAAATAACACATACAAGGAAATTAATTGGCAAAAATAAAGTAATGCAACAACTATTTGCTGCTCTCTTTCGAGTTTCTGTTCGGATGGTTTCGAAAGAGGGTGAGAAAGTGTAAAAGTAAATGAAGGTTCGGGTGTAGCAACGACGTTGAGTCTGAAAATAAAACTCCTTAAGGCTCTCTTAAGCGGTGTCGTTGAGTCTCAAATTGAAACTCTTCGGCTCCGGTGTACATGTCAAGACAAAATAAGGGATTAAGAATTAGAAAGAGTGAGATAACCTTAATAGCGTACCAAATAAATAAGACAACCACATAGTCATTATATCAAAGTTTCTTTTACAGTAATATAACTTCTGCCTATCACGACATAGCTCCAAATATGGGCAAATGAAATTGATGAAAGACACTAGAATTTATATTCAGACAACCCTACACATATCCCTTTTTACAACAATACTTGGAGATGATATGCAAAGAATTATGTAGTTATTACTCTCCAAGCCATGAATAATATTTCAACTTGTTAATTCTAACTTGAGACTCCATGGGTTATAAAACAAAAGCTATCAGGCTCAACAACTACGGGTATCTCATTTTAATGTTGAGCAAGGAAAATGATATGGCTCATGAATATGATATCCAAAACTAATAGATAAATACCTTGTTAGTATGGTTTTAAATACAATATGGCCAGAACATAATTCTTAGATTATGAACTATATACAGATAATGTAAAAATGTAACTCATGGTTCAACTAACCAAAAACCAGAATCTCTGGTCAATTTATAGATTCCAACTATAGCACGGCAAACACAATGAACTATTAAATGAAAATTTTAAGTATTAGTTTAGATCTAACCTTTTTGTGGTACTGAGAAGGGGGCGTCGACCTCGAATCTACTCTCTTGTTACGAATAGATTCTAACCTCGACGAATGAAAAGTTTAAAAGATCCCAAAGTTTAAAGAAGGAGTAAAAGATGAAATGTTGTGTGTGGTAAGATTTTAATGATGTTCCAGGTTGTTGAAGGTTTGTTTTTTGGATGTTCCCCTCAAACCCCCCCCCCCCCTCTGCGGCTGAGGGTTTAATGAGTATATGTAGGAGAAAGTTAGGGTTTGTGTAGTGGTATTTTAGGCGGGATTTTAAAATGAATAGCCGTTTGAATGTGCAGAGAGGGTGTCACGGGTTTGAGTTTAAATCTCTGCTCTTTGATTCTCTCTGTAAATTAAACCAAAATTTTTTAAAAAAGCATTTTTTTCCTATTGTGTTGGCTGAATCGAGGCTTGCATGAAAATGGGGTGGTCAAAGTCTGCCATTGATGAGAAAGTTGAGTTTATGCATAAAAATGGAAGAGGGAGAAACATAGTGAGGGTGCTGCTGCTCATTTTGGAATTAGGTTTAGAGCAATTGGAAAAGATGTTAAAATGTGTGTGTATTTTTGGGTTAGGCTGGTATTATCTGAATTGGGCCTCAGTCCAAGTGGATTTTAGGACCAATTTTGGGCTGCTGTGGACCGATTTTCTGGTGGGTTTTGGCTATTTAACTAGGTGTAGCAAATGGGCTTTACATGGCTGAACTTTGTTGTTATCCTTTCTTCAAATTTATTTCCTTTGAGCTTCTTTGTATTTGTCACGTCCTGAACTATGGCCTGGGCGTAACACGACACTCGGTGCCTGGCTGCATGTGAACGAGCGAACCACATGGCTTGCTGAATCATCATGAGGCATACATGAGCGGAAATATAGCGTGAAGTGCATGATGAGCTTTTATAAAACATATTAAGTAATAATATTAAACATAAGTACTTGATTAAGTCATGAATGTCGACAATATCATAAATGAGCCAAACCGGCTAACCAACTCTGGAAGTCTAACATGACACTTGTCTTGTCTATGAAACCTCTAACATAAGTCTAAAACACGTAACATACTATCTGGGACAAGGCCCCCAGCATACCTCTAGATGCAAAACTAAATAAGAAAGACAATGCCTAAACCCCGAATGAGATGGGGCTCACCAATAAGCTGGTACGTGCAGATCCTAATGAGCAGAGGCGTCGTCCTATAAATCCGTACCTGCATCGTGAAATGCAGGCCCCCGGGCAATAAAAGGGGACGTCAGCACATTAAATGTACTGGTATGTAAAGAAACTGAAAGAATTAACATGGGACATGAAAATAACATAACAGAGACGGAGCTGAAACATGATCATGAACATGAGTACATATACATATATAACATGTGTAAAGTATCGTGAGTAGGGAGAGCAGTAAATATAACCGACAACATGGTCTGGTACTTGCGTCCTACCAGTAGAACACTCATACCTTGCCAGGGACATGAGATTTAATAATATTATGAAAGGATCCAGTCATTATGAGAGATCGTCCTAAGCATGGGTGGAGCAATCCTGATCCTACGGTGGCTACGTAGTTTCAGGCTGTTTGAAGCCTTCTCGGTAATTAATGCAACTCCCAAAAACATGAACATGTAAAATAAGTGGCACTTGGTGCCCATGGTTTTCATGAATATAACTTGCTTGTACATGGATATCATGAAATAACTTGTAAACGCGGTTTCATGAAATAACTTGTATCTAGCATTTATGTATCTTGTATCATAGCATGAAAATAATTATATAATATAGTTGCATGAAAACTTGTAGACATGTAGGATATTCATCAAATAATCATTTAACTAAAACATGCATGCAAGAACCCATGGAATACAAGATATGGGTTTTCATGGATTACAGACTGATTCTCAATAATCATATGGAGTTATTAAGAATACAATGATAGAATAATAGCAATTCATACATAATATAATCATGGACATGGACCTAGGGTTATCATGAGCATGGTATAGAAACCCTAGTTTTAGTAGAGAATCATAATTTATGGATTTTGAGGCGTGGGGAAGAACAATGATAGTAACTCTACATACCTGGTAATGCTCCAAACTTGAATTAAAGATTTTAACTTTGAAGAAGATTTCCAAAATCTTGAATTCTTGAACCTTGAGATGGGTTTTCTTGAAAACCCTAGACTAGGAACAATGATTTCTTGCTTAGATTATTAAAGTATATGTTAGAATTGAGTTGGAAGGGTTCGGATTGACTTACCTTGATGTTTTGGATTGTTGCTAGGGCTTGGAATTGTGAATAATGAAATAAAAGAACTCAAGGCTTGAATTTATACAAAAGTGAGGCGGAAATTATATGGACATATTATACGGTCCGTATAAAGTTATACGGTCCGTATAATATGACCATATTTTACCATGGCTGAAAACAGAACGTCGGGTTGAGGTTTCATGAAGTACGGACGACTTATACGGTCCGTATAAAATTATATGGGCCGTATAAGTAGTTCGTATAACATGACCAGTGAACGGACTGCTCTGTACTCCTTCAGTAAAATGACCATAACTTTTTGTACAGATGTCCCCTTGACTCCCATAATATACTGTTGGAAAGGTATTTCAAAGGGCTACAACTTTCATTTAGGAAGTTTTCCCAAATTCCTAATTAATAAAGGGGTTATGGTCGTTGGAAGTAAGACCTTCTACAAACTCACTTGCAAACATGCCCCGTAGAGTGGCTTCCAACTTTGCTTTGCCCAAAGACATTTCTTATGACTTGATTAGTTTTCAAAACACCTCCTATAACCCTCATATTGGTTCCATTATATTATCATCTTATGAGTCAAACCTTCGCCCGAAGCTACGAGGTGTTACAGTATTAGCAAAATACTATATATATATATGTGTGTGTGTGTGTGTGATAATAATAATTTAGAAATTAGCATTAATAAGGTGTAATCTAATAAAATATAAGTTAGGTAATAATAGAGTGAGAATATTATATAGGTTACATCTTTTTATTAATACGTAATGAGTAAGTAGTAATATACGAGGTATTAATAAAGTAACAGTTCCTAACAATAATTATATAGTAGTAGCAATAGTGCTAAAGTAAGGTAAAAAATAAGATATTTAGTTTATTAATAATTATTAGAAGCTCAAGAAAAATGAATTGGAATAAAGGAGAGACAAAATTGTGTGTCAACACTTCCTTTCCTTGAGCTCTTCCGTTTCTTCTTCCTCATCTTTCTGCTATGATAGCTTATGCTTCCTACTATAACTATAAGCAAGGGCAGCTTTAGGGTTTAGGCAGGTGAAGCCCTTGCCTTAGACCCCAAATATATATAACGACCCGGTTGGTCATTTTGAGAACCGATGCTCTATTTTGCATGTCATCTATTCCAGAAGCTCCGTAATAATTATCTTGACTTGCTTGCAAAATTTGAAGTCAAACTAATATCCTTTTGTTCACTTTGGGAGAAAGTTTCATTTTGAAAATTTCGGTATTTAATTATTTGGATTAATTGATTGTTTGGTGAAAACGTGCTCTGATTGGCTACATGAAGATTCCATTAGAATTGTAATCCTATTTATGACCTGTAGAAATTGACAGAGATAATTTTAGGGTTCGTTTGGTTGGTTTTGACAGTTAAGTCGTTTTTAGTATTTTTGATATGCCTATATATGGTGAAAAGATGGTCACAGGAAGAATAAAACCTGAATTCAAAATTTGTCGATTCCGTTAGCTTCATATTGATGTTTATGACTTGCGGGAATGGATGACTCGATTCTCGAAGCTTTTGGATGAGTTGTGGCTAATGAAAAAGTTATTTTGAAAATCATTAAGTTAAGAAATGAAGAAATTTTACCAAAGTCAAAGGGGTAAATGAGTCTTTTTTGAAGTTTTGTCGATTTCATTAGGTCCATAATATGATTTATGACTTAGCCTCATCCTTGGTTCAGTTCCCGAGAAGTTTGGGTGTGACTTAGGTGTTTGGTTGAGAAACTAGCTCTTGAGATAATCTGGAATTGACCACGGTCAATATCGGATCAAGACGATACCGCTTGGATGTTTTGAGAGTTCAATCAGGTTCGTATGATGATTTTGGACTTGTCCAAAAATTTTATTTAGATTCGAATGAGTTTCAGATGGGTTACCATATTTAGCAGACAACCTTTGATTTGTGTTTCATTTGAACCGTTCGACTTGTATCATAATTTCGGAACTATAATAACAAGAATCACCGCTTTTCAACGTCGTATGAGGGAGATATGACCATTTTACTAAAAAAATACACTGCCGGCATTTTGGTGTAAAAAAAAATAAAAAAAAATTGGCCTTCGCGATCGCGACATGTGGCATCGCGATCGCGATGAAGGAAAATGCATGGACAATGTACAAATCGAGCAACTCAAAATATTTGGTATTTTGAGTTCTATAGCTCCGTTTGAGGTGATTTTTACCGCATTGTTCTCGTCTCCATGAGGGGGTAAGTATCTAACCTTATTTGGTGTTTCCCATATCTTCGTTGGTTATCGTTTTTATCCATGTTTGGATTGTAGAAATTGGGGTTTTGAACCAAAAAAAGTTGAAAAGTGGTAAACCATATATTTGAGGATTAAGATGAAGGTTTTTTTAATGAGTTTTGTGGATTTAGACTAATTAAACTATGGGTAATCAATTTTGCAATAAATTTCAGTTTAGTCCTTGGGTGCTCAGGGTTACCTTTTTGGGTTCCGAATTAAAGTATAACAACATGGGTATCATTTGACTCGTTTAAACTCGTAAAGTATTATTTTGACTATTTTGGATCCGATTTTGCAACGAAATTGTGATTTTGACCAAGCCATCAAATAACCAAGTAAAAAACATATCACAGAGTCATTTATAAGTCACAAAACACAATGTAAAACACACCATAAGTCATTTGGGTCCGCTCATTCCTAACCTCGGGAAGGTACTAGCAAGGGTAGAATGGTCAACGCACGCATAACGACCAAGCACGTCATTACATCAGATACTAATTGAACAACCGTTCATCCCCGAACGGACGAGAGAGAAAGAAATAAGGGAAAAGATAACTGACTCAACGAAAAGTAGGGGATACTTATTATGCATATCTGACTCGATCTCCCAAGTGGCTTCCTCAGCAGGACGATTCTTTCACTGGACCTTAACTATCGTGATTTCCTTCGATCTCAACTTACTCACCTCCCTATCTAATATAGCAACAAGCTCTTCCTTATAGGATAATTTCTCATCTAACATAACCGAATCCCAATGAATGATATAGGACCCATCACCTGATACCTTTTCAGCAGAGAGACATGAAACACTGGAGAAACCTGGGGGTAAAGCTAACTCATACGCTACCTCCTCAAATCTCATCACACCCTTCATGGGTGAGACTTTCAACAACTCTTGTTCCCCTACCATGAACTCAAGATCCCGTCTGTCTGGGGGTGGAAAGCTGTACTCAGGTCCAACCTAGTACCCAATTCCAAATGCAGATGCTTCCAAAACCAAGATGTTAATGTCATGCCCCTATCAGATATGATGGAAATAGGAACCCCATGCAGTCTAACAATCTTACGAATGTAGATCTTGGCTAACTTCTCGGCATTATAAGTAAGCTGGACCAAAATAAAATGTGCAGACTTATTCAGCTGATCAACAATGACCCAGATCGAATCATACTTACACAAGGTCTTTGGAAGACCCACCACAAAATCCATGGCTATCCTCTCCCATTTTCATTCAGGAATGCACATCCTCTGAAGAGTACCACCGGGTCTTTGGTGCTCGTACTTAACCTACTGACAATTTAAACATTTGGAAACATAATCAGCTATATCATGCTTCATCCTAGCCCACCAGTAATGCTGCCTCAGATCACGGTACATCTTCTTAGCACCAGGATGAATAGAATATCTAGAGCTGTGGGCCTCCTTTAAAATCTTCTAAATCAAGTTATCCACTCGAGGAACGCACACAAGCCCCTTAGTTCTCAACACACTCTCTTCATCGATCATGGCCTCCTTGGCCTCACTACTCATTACCTTGTCACAAATTTTGCATAAACCTGAATCATCACATCGTTTTACCTTAATCTGATCTAGAAGAGATCGCATCGCCTCAATAGAAGCCAACATTTTGCCAGAACTGGATAAATCAAGACGCACCAAATTGTTAGCAAGAGCCTAAACTTCCATGGCCAACTGGCGCTCTGAAGTGACCAAACTAGCCAAGCTGCTCATACTAGCTGACTTCCTGCTCAAGGCATCCGCCACTACGTTTGCCTTGCTAGGATGGTATAAAATAGTGATATAATAATCCTTCAACAATTACATCCATCTCGGCTTCCTAGAATTTAAATCCCACTGAGTAAGAACATGCGGCTATGATGATCAGTGAATATTTCACAATGGACACCATAAAGATAGTGCCTCCAAATATTCAATGCAAACACCACTGCTGCCAATTCTAAGTCATGGGTAGGATAATTGTTTTCATGAATCTTCAATTGCCTAGAAGCATAGGCAATAACTCTCTTATCTTGCATCAACACAACACCTAAACCTGAACGAGAAGCATCACAATAAACCACAAAATCCTTACCCTCGATGGGTAAAGCAAGAATCGGTGTTGTTGTCAACAAAGTTTTGAGCTTTTGAAAGCTCTCCTCACACTCATCGGACCACTGAAAAGGTACCTCTTTCTGCATCAAATGGGTTAAGTGTGATGCAATGGAAGCAAATCCCTTCACGAACCGACGGCAGTAACTACCTAACCCCACGAAGCTGTGAATTTCTGTCACAGACGTAGGCCTAGCCTAATCTTTGACGGCCGCAATCTTTTCGGGATCAACCATAATCCCCTCTTTCGAAACCACATACCCCAAGAAAGACACCGAATCCAGCCAAAATTCACATTTGGGGAACTTAGCCTAAAACTCCCTATTCCTTAACAATCCAAGGACAACCCTCAGTTGTTTTTCATGGTCTTCCCTACTCTCCGAATAAATCAATATATCATCAATAAATACAATAACAAAAGAATCTAAGAATGGCTTGAAAATTCAGTTCACCAAATCCATAAAAGCAGCAGGGGCATTAGTGAGCCCGAAAGACATGACAAGAAACTCATAATGTCCGTATCTAGTCCGGAAAGCTTTCTTAAGGATATCCTTCGCGCATCTTTAACTGATGGTAGCCCGATCTTAAATCATTTTTAGAGAACATACATGCTCCCTGAAGCTGGTCAAACAGATCATCAATGCGAGGAATAGGATATTTATTCCAGAGAGTGACTTTATTTAACTGGCGGTAATCAATTCACATCCGCATAGTCCCATCCTTCTTTTTTACAAAAAGCACAGGAGTGCCCTACAGAGAGACACTCGGGCGAATAAAACCCTTACTGAGAAGGTCCTGAAGCTGTTCTTTCAACTCCCTCAACTCTGCTGGAGCCAAACGATATGGAGGGATAGAATAGGGCGAGTCCCCCGCTCTAAGTCAATGCGAAAATCAATATCACATTCTGGAGGCGTACCGGGTGAGTCCGTAGGAAATACCTCTACGAACTCACAAACTACAGACACTGACTCAAGTGGTGGAATCTCAGCTTTAGTATCACGAATATTTTCCAAACACCCCCTCTCAACTAGTTTCTTAGCATGAACATAAAAGCTAATTTTCTTTCGAGAGGGATTAAGGTTTCCTTTCCACTCATGTCTAGGTATCCCAGGCATGGTTAAAGGTGACGGTTTTCGCGTGACAGTCTAGGATCGTATAGTAGGGAGATAGCCAACTCATACCCAGAATAACATCGAAATCTTGCATGTTTAAAATCACTAAGTCTACCCAGGTACCATAACCCATAATCATAACAGTGCAAGATCAAAACACTTTATTTACAACCACAGAATCTCTAATCATAATAGACATAAAATTAGGAGTATTAAGCAAGTCACAAGTCATATCAAGCTTCTAAAAAAATAAATAGACACATACGAAAATGTAGAGCTCAGATCAGATAGTGCAGAAGCCTGCCAGCGATAGACTGAGATAGTACCTGTGATAACTGCATCTGAGACCTTAGCCTCTGGCCTGCCTGGCATAGCATAGAGAAGGGCATGCCCGCCATTAGCCTGGGAACCTCCACAGTCCCCCTGAACTGTTTGAGCACCATCCTTACCAGCCTGATTACCACCCCTGTTGGGTTGCGTGCCACCACTACCAGTCGTGTGACCACCCCGCTCAGTCTGAGCACGGTTCCCACTAAAAGATGCCCCTCCTCTAGCTGGAGCAACTGGGGGTCTGAAAGCCTGAAACTGACCACTCTGGTTACCTTGCCTGAGTCTAGGACGAAACCTCTTGATGTGCCCTTGCTCACCACACTCAATACAGGCACGATCAAGAGTAGGCCTCTAAACTGACACTAAGAAAGCTGAAAAAACTCCTTGATTTGGAACTCGGGACTGAGAGCCCCCTGCCTGGCTGATAAAGTACTGAATGACTCCAAATGAGACTCCAACCGAAACCAGTGTAGTCTGCTGAACTTAACAACTCGATTAACTCTGGGATTCCCGTCCCTTCGAAAATTTACCAGTGAAATTACCACCCTTTTGGGCCTTCTTCTCTACATATTTGTTGTAGCCATCCTGATGAACACCATTAACAGTTTTTACGTGATCCATAACCTCCTGGGAAGTACAACCCTTGGTTACCAACTGAAGAGCCGACAACTGAAGGGAAGTATTCAACCTCTTCAAAAAATGTCTTGCTCACTCCTCCTCAGTAGGCAAAAATGGAGAGCATAATGAGCCAACAAGTGAAATCGGGACTCGTATGCAGCCATAGAAGAATTTTCCTGCTCAATATTACTGAAATCATCATGCCTCCTGTCCCTTAAAATATGAAGAACATACTTCTCAAGAAAAATCTGGTAGAACTAAGTCCAAGTTAATGGAGGCAAATTCGCTACCCTACACTTTACAAATGGCCTCCACCATAACGTGGGATCTCCCATGAGATGAAAAGTCACAAACTCTACTCCATACTTCTCAATTGCCCCATCTGATGAGCAGCCATAGAAGAATTTCCCTGCTCAATATTACTGAACTCATCACGCCTCCTGTCCCTTAAAATATGAAGAACATACTTCTCAAGAAATATCTGGTAGAACTAAGTCCAAGTTAATGGAGGAAAATTCACTACCCTACACTTTACAAATGCCCTCCACCATAACTTGGGATCTCCCATGAGATGAAAAGTCACAAAATCTACTTCATACTTCTCAACTGCCCTCATCTTGTGAATCTTCGAGTGGCAATTAATAATGAATTCATAGGCATCCTCTACCTCAGTACCAAAGAACTCTGGAGGCTTAATCTTAGTGAACGTTTAAAACAAATCATGTTCGTCACCAATCATCACTAGTCATCCCACCAGCCTAGGAAATAACTTAGTCCTGGGGCTTCATCCAAAGGGGGAGCCACAGCTGTGGCATGCTGTACCCCTGGTGCCTGAATTGGAGCCTGAGCCAAACTACCTGCTCTCGCACCCTGATTACCTGCTCTGGCTAGTAAAACACCTGCCTCTGCTAAACCATTCAATAGGTTCAACGCTCGGACCATAACGTCTGACAGCACGGGAGTAACAATAATATCCGACTGAGCTGGTGCTGCTGCGAACTCTGCTGCCTCATCCTAAACAACCTGAGGCTTAGGGGACTTACTGCGTTACTGACTAGCCACAGGAGCTCCGCCCCTGCTGCCCTGCCTCTACTACGACCACATCCCCTGGCCTGGTCTCTTCCTCCAAGAGCTGCGGCCCCAGCCACCTGTCCTCCCCCGTGAGCTGCGGCCCTAGTGGCCGGCGCGGGTACTTGTTAGCTGCTGCTGCCTCACAAAGTCCTCACCTTATGTGAGAGAATAGAAAGAAAAGTCAGATTCCAATTTGAATCATCCAGATACCAATTGGAATCAAGTAGCACGAAAGAATGAAAAAAAATTGAAGTTTCCTAGAGTCCCATAGCCTCCCAAAGATAAAAAGTACAGACGTCTCTATATCGATCCACAGGACTCTACTAGACATGTCCTTATACGACTAGATTAACAAACTTAAAGCTCTGATACCAACTTTGTCACGTCCCAAAAAGACGTGAGTGGCACCCACACTAATCCTATAGTTGGCGAACTAATCCCTTAACCCATTATCAAGCCAATTCCAATCACTTAAACCAATTAATAAACATCGCTCACGAATAACGGAATTAAATGTATGTCAATAAAATAAACTAAATAGCAAGTGCGGAAACCTAGCTATTACATCCCCAAAATCTGAAATTCACCGTACAAGGACTCTAACTAACAATGTCTAAAAGAAGAGATACATTCTAAAAATAAACATAATGTCTGGGAGGGAAATAGACATTGAAAATAAAGAAAGATCTTCAGGCGGCATGACACGGGTAGGAGCTCACCCTCTGATCTTGTAGCGAATAACCTCAACTAGATGCGAGGTATGGAAATGTCTCTAGCTCAAAATCTGCACTCACAAAAAAGTGCAGCAAATGTAAGTCAGTACAAACAACACGTACTAGTAGGTGTCATAGGCCGACTAAGATTAGTATCATGCATACATACACAAAATAAATGAACTAGGTAGACAGGCACCACAAATATGTGTCACAAATAAGATCCGCAAATAATCCACTTTCAGAATAAGTCACCAATTATCAACAATGAAACACTAATACTCAAGTCAAAAGTAAAATAATAAACAATGAAGTTTTCAGCTGTCACATATCTGTACACACAGGCTAAATGGTAAAGTTTTTCTCAAATAGTCATGACCTGCAAGGGATTCACGGTGTCCATGTACCACTTATTCCGGGATGAAGTTCGGACCACGAGCTCACACTAGGCTACATCGTCACCCCCGTTAAATGTGCCTTAAAAGATGTATATGTTCCATCTCAATTATCATCAAAATGTCTCATAATCAAATCACAAGGAATGACTCAAGAACACGTATCAACTCAACATCAATGAAGTATAATTAAATAACACAAGTCACAATAAGACCCACAAATAGTCTGTGTAATGATAGTATAACATGAAACTATCTCAATCAGTCTCTGAAGGGTATATGTGAACACTTCCTTACAACGGTCTCATGAATACAATTCAAGTTTATCAACCTCAATAATAGGGAAACACTTTACACAATTTAATCATACAACTAACAATAATCACATAACTCCATATTCGAAGTCCTAGACATGCTTTTTCCCATAGATTCTATGACATATATAATCGACTAATCAAAGTCTAACCCAAGTGAACCGTAACCTACCTCGAAGCTGAACTGAAATAATGCAATCACTTCGCAATAGCTTTTTCTTTCCTCAAAGCTTCGGAACGTTCAAAGTCTAGGTTTATAATTCTAAGTAAGTAA
The DNA here is from genome assembly GCF_019175385.1 of Lycium barbarum. Taxonomy (NCBI): domain Eukaryota; kingdom Viridiplantae; phylum Streptophyta; class Magnoliopsida; order Solanales; family Solanaceae; genus Lycium; species Lycium barbarum. The sequence continues at coordinate 44,674,910 of NC_083345.1, read as the reverse complement.
AGGATCATCAACTTAACAATAACAAATTGATATGACAACCCCACTGATTCTACCCTTAATCAAATGGGTTAACTATTCTTAGGGTCATAATCATCCTAATGCTAGTCTTAAGCATCATATTGATTCAATTAATAGGTTCTCTAATCATTTCAACCCTACAATTCTGTTTTTAGCCAAAGTTTCCATTTTTATTGGAACCCTAGGTCTCAACCACCAATTTCCATAATTGCATATCAAGTTCTCATGTTATGAAGCGATAATCTCTAATCTTAGATAATTAAACAACAATAAACAATAAACATTAATATTCTAGGGTTTCCTTGGTATTTGTGTTCTACCCTTCAATTCCTATTTAAAGGTCCTTTGATTGAAGCAAAAATTGAATAAGAATATTACGCGAAGAAAGTTAGTGATTAAGGCTTACCTTTGATGGAGAATGGTGCCCTAGCCTTAGAAAGTCGCCTCTATGCCCTTGGGAACCGTTTTTGGGATTATGTTAGCAGTGGGGTTAAAATAAGGTATTTAAATCGGGTTTCTGACTTAACGAGTTCGGCTGCAGCGGCCATTTGAAAAATCAACCCTTCACTGCAGTAGGACCCGTCCTCGCTTCAGCGCTGCAACAGAGGATTTTAGGCAGTGACCATGAAAATTTACCACTATTTTACTTAGTCTCCTAAAAGTCATTCTAAGGCCCTATGAACATAAGCCAGCAAACAACTAAGTTAAAAACACATCACAGAGTCACTTATATGTCATAAAACACAATGTAAAACACACCCCAATTCATTTAGGTCCACTCATTGCTAACCTCGGGAAGGTACTAGCAAGGGTAGAATGGTCAGCGTACGCATAACAACCAATCAGGTCATTATCAAAACAACAAGAAGGAGAAAAAGGAAGCTGCTAAAAAGGATTGCAAGAGAAGGAAGGGAAAAGAAGAAGAAAAACAAAAAATAAAGTATGCTATAAAGCTAAAGCATAAGAATGTCACTAGTTTTAAAGACACTATTGAATCCAAAAGTGTCGGCAAAAGTAAAGACAAAGATACAGAGGTTGGGGCACAAAAAATTGAAGATCATGCTCCAAGAAAAATAGAAGTCTCTGAAAAAAGTAAAAGAAGACAAAAAGGAGCAAATCAACAATGAAAGTGGGAAAAATTCTGGTAGCTTGAGAAATGATCAACAACCTCCATCCCAGTAGACTTAGAGCTTGAGAAATGATCACACAACTCCCATCCCAGTTGACTTAGAAGAATTTACGATCTAGAAATAGAAAATAAGGAGATAAGACTGACCTAGGAGACTAAAGTCATGAAAAGAAAAAAGTCAAACCTGAACTAAAGCAGAAAGACACAAAACAAAATGAACTAAGGAATAGACCCTCAAAAACATTAGGAATAAGAGGTAGGGGGAGTACTTCTATTCATTTTAACATTGGGAAGATTGACACTACTAGAAAAGGTAGAGGCAAAAAGGAGTAAAGAGTTTTTAGCATCTTTAACAGAGAGAGAGAAAAAAGAACATATGAAACTGCCAGAAGCTTATTGAAACTTTTGTCCCCATTACAAATATTCTAAAAATACAGTCAATAAGGAGATTGATAGCATCACCTAGAAAGAAGGTTTATCACTAGGAAGAAGCAAAACCAATAAAAAGAATGAAACTGCTATTAGAGGGCTATCCACTAGCAGGATTAAAGATTAGAAGAATGAAGTGTGATATGCCTCTCTAATTTTCTTATGATAAATATCATAATTTGGAATATAAAGGGGGTTACATTCAAAATATTCTTTGAAAGATTTATCCAACTGCCCAACATGTATAAGGTTCAATTGATTTTTATCCAAGAACATTTTGTGAATGCCAGTAAAATGAAAAAATATAGAAGAAAAATTAGTTCTGAAAATTCTATGGCAAACAAAAATGGAAATATTTTTGTTATGGAGAGATTCCAATGAAGCTACTGTATGCTCCAATCATCAACAACAGACACGAAATACTTTCCCAGTAACACTACATTCTGATTCATAAGTGATTATGCTAAAACAAAGTCCAAGAGAAGAAATAGGCTTTGTAATAATCTCATAGGTTGAGTGACAAAATTAATGAACCTTGGTGTTAGGATCGGGCTACTCCTATGCATTTCAAGAATTTGATTCTTGAAGCAGTTTGGTTAAGAAGGTAACAGACAATCCAGAAAATCTATACCTATAGAATTTGCTAATTGGCTGTTCTATAGAAATGAAGAAATGAAATTAGTTGAACTTAATAAAAATAAAAAATAAAATAAAGAATCCAAAAAATACTCAATTTCTATTTATGGTTCCACATTTCATTTACATGCAATAAAATACCTCGAGAGGTTTAAAGATAAGAACCCCATTTTACTTCAGGAAACGAAAAAACGGAATCCCCGTTCAATTTACTGGTAAAACTTAGGGAAAAATAGGCCTATTTCCACACCCAGATTTTCATAAGAAAAGCTCCTTGCTGAAGGGAGTCAAGAACAAAGACCTATCTTTCCTAAAGAATTTTCCAAATATATACTAAAATACGGAGAGATAACAGGTTTACAACTTCCTTGTCAAAACCTAAAGGACTTGTTCCCTGAACAGTTCGCATATAGTAACATTTAGAATAATAATGAAACCAACGAACACCTATTACTGATAGATGCAAGTGTAAGATAGGTGGGAATCATGGAAGAACCTAACTAACAACTAAAGAACTGGAAAGGATAAATCTTGATAAGCTCGGGTTCTTTATTGTTTGGGATAGCTGGCTCTTCTTGAGATGAAGGTGTTGACTGCGCTCACATTTCTCTCATGTTGGAGTTTTGTGGTTGTGGATTCCAAGGTCCAATGGTTGATCATGTGGTATATATATAGTAGTTGGTAGTCGCCTTGAGTTCTGAATCCTTGAAGGTATCGGTTTCATTAAATATATCCAAAAATCAAACCTTGTAAAACTTGGATCTTTAATTATTTCCTTCTATGTGTGTCAGCTTCCTTGTCCTACTCAAATGCTAATTTCCATGTTGTTCAACTTATGGTATATTATAGAATATTACCATAATAAAAAACCTTCGCTTCATTAAATAAAGATTAGATAATATTCCGTCTCCTCCTAGTGAGTCATGGAATAACTTGAGTCTCCAGTTGCGTAAGTACCAGTTCCTTTGAGCAGTTCTGTGTTGAATGTTGTGACTACTTCACTAAGTCCTTTGGAGATCTAATTGGAAGTTTGGTTCTTCAAATGATTTCCTCCTTATCTCTCCATTTATTGCCTTTTGTACATTATTTTTCAAATAATCAAAACTTCAATGTATCAATCATAATTATTGAACCAACAAGTACTCAACATTTCCCCACTTTTTGATGATGACAAACACATAGCAACTTCATATATATATCTTCAAAATAATAATACTTATTATAAGCAACTTTCAATTGGAAAGGATGTGCATATCTGATAGTCATAAGAATCAGGTTCTTGGACTAGTTTCCTCGCTTTTGTGTTGTCTGCGCTTGAGCACTCATCTTTTCATAGCTAATAGGGGAGTGTCACGACCCAACCTGTTATGATGGCACCCATACTAACTCCCCTGGTGGGCGAACCATTCCCTTAATCAATTATTCATTCAATTGTACAATTATAAATCCATAACAAGAAATAAAATCATAAAACTATCTAGTCATGCCATAAATAAAATATAGATGCCGAAGTCTAACTATTACAACCTCAAAATCTGAAAGTCATCGTACAAGGACTCTAAAACATAAAGCTGTCTAAGAAATAATAGATGTATTAAATAACATAAATGTCTGAAATGAAGTAGACATCAAGAAAAGAAAGATCTTCAGGCAGCATGGCATGGATAGGAGCTCACCTTCTGATCTGGACAGGAAATAGCCTCAAGCTAAATGTGAGGTTTGGAAGAAGTCTTTGGCACACAATCTGCACTAAAAAAGGGTGCAGCAAGGTAGTATCAGTACAAATACTATGTACCGGTAGATATCATAAGCCGGCTAAGGTTAGTATCATGCATACGTTCATAAAATCAACATAATAGGCAGATAGGTGCAAAAACAGAACAATATGAAAAGTTAATCGTCAAAGAATCAACAATGCATCACTAGAATAAGATAAGTACAATGCAATGCAACCAATGACAGTATCTCGACCATACACACATGCCAACGACTATTTTCGCTCATTAGTCATGACTGCAGGGGACCCATGGTATCCATAAATCACTCGCTCCGGAACTGACCTCGGATCACGAGCCCTTATTTAGGCCACATCCTCACCCCCTGTCAAATGTGCCTTTATATATATATATATATATATATATATATATATATTTATCTAATCACAATATGCATCTCAAAGTATTTCCAGTCCAACAACCAATATGGAATATGATCAATCAATAAATTCAATGTCAATACCAATATGGAATATGATCAATCAATAAATTCAAAGTCAATAAATACAAGGCACCATGACACAAGTCATAACAGGACACAGATAATTAACTCAACACAGCATGGATATGCAACCATCTCAATCAACAAGAAGAGTATATATTGACTCTTTCCTTCTCACAACACAACAATTTCACCTCAGATTTCGGTACATAAAGTAATGACGGCAAAGCCACATAATTGGAAATCATACCAACCTAAGTGATGTCCAACCAGACGTCATGTCTGAAGACCTAATCATGCTTTCTCCCATCAATTCCACTACATATATAATCAACTAACCAAAGTCTTGCTCAAGTAAATCATAACCTACCTCAGGTGCAGAACTGGAACAAAGCAAGCTACTCCGCTAGAGCTTTCCCCTTTCGTGGTGCTTCGGAACGCTCAAAGTCTAGAAATATAATGCTATGTAAGTAATAGACCGTATACTCGCTATAGCGAAAAATATCACCGCGGACCTCATTAACTAGCCCGGCTCGCCCTAGTGGTCAAGACCACATCGTAGCGGTCCTACTATGGCGGTCCACTATGGCAGACTTTTCCCAATTCCCAGAATCCCGCAGTCGGTGCCAGCTATGGCCTATGGGCGACTCACTGTAGTGGTTGAATCTGAACTAGTGACCTCTGGTTTCTTATCTCAAATCCCAACATCAATCCGAGGCCCTATTGATACAAACCAGACATGCACAAATATGTAAAAACACGCTACGAACTCACCCTTGACCTCAAAATTTCCAACGGAGGTCTAATTTACTAAGTTAACCCCCCAACGGAAATAAGTCAAGTTTTCAAACAAGTGCACAAATACAATCCAATGCCTTTATTTTATAATTCCAAATATTTAAGTTTTCATTAGACTTACAACTAGTCTCAGAAATGTACGGGCAGGGGTAAAATGGTCCAAATGCTACCAATTAAACAACCATTCATCCTCGAATAGACAAAGGAAGAAACAAGGGGAAAGGTACTGACTCAGTATAAAGCCGGGGATACTATTACGCATATCGAACTAAGTCTCCCAAGTAGCCTCCTCAACAGGACGATTCTTCTACTGAACCTTCACAGGCGCTATCTTCTTAGACCTTAACTTACGAACTTCTCTATCTAAAATAGCAATAGGCTCCTCCTCATAAGACAAGTTCTCATCCAATAAAACTGAATCCCAACGAATTATGAGAGAACCATCACCATGATATTTCTTCAATATAGAGACATGAAACACCATTGAACGCTAGACAAACTTGGAGGCAAAGCCAGCTCATAGGCTACCTCTCCCACACGGCTAAAAATCTCGAAGGGACGGATGAACCTAGGACTGAACTTGGCCTTCTTCCAAAATCTCATCACACCTTTTATGGGTGAGACCTTCAACAAAACCTACTCCTCAACCATGAACTCAAGATCTAGGACCTTCTGGTCCGCATATTCCTTCTGTCTACTCTAAGCCGCTAAGAGCTTATCTTGAATCACCTTAACCTTGTCTAATGACTCTTTTAAAAGGTCAGTAGCCCATGGACCTTACCTCAAATGCATCTGACCACCCAATAGGAGACATGCATCTACTCTCATGCAGAGCCTCAAACGGAGCTATATCAATGCTCGAGTGGTAACTATTATTATAAGCAAACTCTGCCAATGATAAAAACTGGTCCCAATGACCACCAAAGTCAATCACACAAGCTCGGAGCATATCCTCGAGAACCTGAATCATCTGCTCAGACTAACCATCTGTCTAAGGGTGAAAAGCTGTACTGAGATCCAATCGAGTTCCCAACTCGGCCTGCAAAGTCCTCTAGAATCGGGACATAAACTATGTGTCTATCAAATATGATGGAGATAGGGACCCTATGCAAACGAATAATCTCACGGATATAATCCAGGCCAACTTCTGAGCAGTGTAGGTAATCTGAACCGGTATGAAATGAGCAGACTTAGTCAATCTATCAACAATGACCCAAATCGAATCAAACTTGCCCAATGTCGTCGAAGACTAATGACAAAGTCCGTAGCTATCCTCTCCTACTTCCACTCAGGAATGGGCATTCTCTGAAGCATACCTCTGGGTCACTAGTGCTCGTCCTTAACTTGTTGACAATTTAGATACTACAAAACAAACTCAACAATTTCACGCTTCATCCAAGCCCACCAATAGTGCTACCTAAAGTCACGATACATCTTGGTAGCACCAGGGTGAATACATTATCTAGAACTGTGGGACTCCTCCAGAATCGTTCGAATCAAGTCATCAACGTGCGAAACACAAACACGCCCCTTAATCCTTAAGACCCCATCACTATCAATCATGGCCTCCTTAGCCTCACCACTCAAAACCATATCACAGATCTTACACAAGCTTGCATCCTCGATTTGCCTTGCCTTAATTAGATCTAGAAACGACGATCTAGCCTCAACACAAGCCAACACTCTGCCCGAATCAGACATATCTAGCCTCATCAAACTGTTAACCAGAGTCCAGACCTCCATGGCTAACAGAAACTCCAAAATGATCAAGCGAGCCAAACTACCCATACTAGCTGACTTCCTACTCAAGGCATCCGTTACCACGTTTGCCTTGCCAGGATAATATAAAATGGTAATGTCATAATCCTTAAGCAACTCCATCTATCTCTGTTGCCTAGAATTAAGATCCCTCTGAGTAAAAACATGTTGAAGACTACGATGATCGATGAAAACCTCACAATGAACACCATAGAGATAGTGCCTCCAAATATTCAAAGCAAATACCACCGCTGCCAACTCCAAATCGTGAATGGGATAGATCTTTTCATGACGCTTCAGCTGTCTGGAACCATAAGAAATAACTTTATTTTTCTGCATCAACACAACACCTAAACCAGAACGAGAAGCGTCATAATAAGCCACAAAGTCCTTGCCCTCCACGGGCAATGCTAGAATCGGAGCTGCAGTCAATAAAATCTTGAGCTTTTGAAAGCTCTCCTCACACTTGTCGGACTACTGAAAAGTACTTTTTTTGAGTCAAGTGGGTCAAATGCGAAGTTATAACAGCAAACCCCTCCACGAATCGATGGTAATAGCTAGCAAAACCCATGAAACTGCGGATCTCTATTACTAAAGTGGGCCTAGCCCAATCTCTCACTGCCTCAATCTTCGTAGGATAAACCATAATCCCTTCTTTAACACCATATGACCCAAGAACGATACAGACTCAAGCCAAAGCTCACACTTAGAGAACTTGGCATAAAACTCTTTGTCCCTCAGTAACCCAAGAACAACCCTCAAGTGTTTCTCATGATCCTTCCTATTCTGCACCAGAATGTCAGCAATAAACACTATCACAAAAGAGTCCAAGTATGGCTTAAAAATGTCATTCATCAAATCCAAAAAAGCAACTAGGGAATTAGTAAGCCCAAAGGACATAACAAGAAACACATGGTGCCCATATTGAGTCCTAAAAACTGTCTTAGGAATATCTTCGGCTTGAATCTTAAACTGATGGTAACCCGATCTCAAGTCAATCTTAGAAAATACAGAAGCCCCCTGAAGCTAGTCAAATAGATCATCAATACGAAGGATGGGGTACTTGTTGCGAATGGTGACTTTGTTCAACTGACGCTTATCAATGCACATCCACTTAGTCGCATCCTTCTTCTTCACAAACAACACAAGAACGCTCCAAGGGGAGACGCTAGGTCTGATAAATCCCTTACTCAAAAGGTCCTGAAGCTGCTCTTTTAACTCCCTCAACTCTGTTGGTGCAATCCGATATGGCGGAATACAAAATAAGGCGAGTCCCTGGCTCTAAGTCAATACAAAAGTCAATATCTTGATCGGGTGGCATACCTGACAAGTCCGCGGGAAACACCTCTGCAAGTTCACACACCACAGGGATTGACTCAAGAGATGGAACATCAGCACTAGTATCTTGAATATGCGCTAAATAAGCCAAGCACCCTCTATTAACTTGCTTTTTGGCGCAAAGAAAAGAAATAATCTTCTTTGGGGAGGGACTAGGGGCACCCTTTCACTCAAGTATAGACATACCCGACATAGCTAAAGTGATTGTCTTGGCATGACAGTCCAGAATCACACGGTAAGGAGCTAGACAACTCATACCCAGAATAACATCAAAATCTACCATGTCAAGAATCACTAAATCAACCCATGTACCATACCCTATAAATGTGACAATACAAGACCGTTATACTCTTTCTACAACCACAGAGTCTCCAACTGGATTAGATACATGAATAGGGGCACCAAGCAAATCACATACCATATGAAGACCTATAGAGAAACGTGTAGACACATAAGAGAATATGGAACTCGGATCAAACAACACAGAACCCATCCGATGATAGGTTGAGATGTTACTTGTAATAACTGCATCTGAACACTCAGCCTCTAATCAGCCAGGAAAGTCATACTAACAAACCCGTCCGCCATTAGCCTACGAATTTGCACGATCAACCTTCCTATCTGAGGTCGGCCCCTACCTAGCTGATGGACACCTTTACCTGACTAAGATCCGCCTCTGCTGGGCTGGGTGCCACCTCTACCCGTTGTGTGACCACCATGCCCAGTCTGAGCACGGTTCCCACCATAAGATCCTCCTCCTCTAGCTGATGAAACTGGAGCCTTGAGAGGCTGATACTAAGCACCCTGGACACCCCGTCTAAGTCTAGGAAAATTTCTCTTGAAATTCCCCTGCTCACCACACTCAAAGCATCCACGATCTAGTGTAGGCATTTAAACAGAAATCGAAGAAGTAGAATAACTAACATGGTCTGAAAATCTGGCCTGTGAACCCCCTGGCTGACTAGAGGAGTACTGACTGGCCCATGATGGGCCTCCAGCAGAAACCTGCACAGCTGAATGAATGGGACGTCCCGAATAATCCTGGGAACTCTGCCCTTGGGAGAATGAACCACTGGAACTACCACCCTTGCAGGCCTTCTTCTCTGCATACTTATTATAACCATCCTGCCTAACACCTTCGATGGTCCTAACTTGATCCACCACCTCCTAGAAGGAAGAACTTAAATCTATAAGCTGAAGAGCTGACAACAGAAGAGCAGTGTTCAACGTTTTCACAAATCTCTTAACTCTCTTCTCTTCGATAGGTAATTGCTGGAGTGCATAACGAGATAAATAATGGAGTCGAGCATCATAAGCAGCAACTAACGATTACCCTACTCAATCTACTATCTTTCATAGTACACGGGACTTACTTCTCCAAGAATACTGAATGGAACTCAGTCCAATTTAACAGAGGCAACCTAGCTGGTCTACACTCCACATAAGCCTTCAACCACAACTTGGAATCACCTAAGAGCTAGAAGGTCACAAACTCAACACCATGTTTATCAATAAACTCCAACTTATAGAGCCTCTCATGATAATCAATAATAAACTCGTAAGCATCCTCAGTCTCAGTGCCATAGAAAACTAGAGACTTCATCTTCGTAAACCTCCAAAACAATCATGCTTATCACCGATCATCATCGGCCTTGCCACTAGTCTAGGAAATACCTCAAGTCCTGGAGCCTCATCTAAACGTAGGGCCACAACTACTGCATGATGCGCCCCTGGAGCACGGATTCTGTTTGGAGCCTGATCACCCAATTTCACACCCTGGCCAACTGGAACAGCTGGTAACACACTTGCCTCAATCAAACCGTTCAACAGGTTCAATACTCGGCTCATAACATCTATGAACACTGGATCATCCATAACGTCTGGCTGAGCTGGTGCTGCTGGAAACTTTACTGCCTTATCTAGAACTACCTGGGGATCCAGCAACTGTAGCAGCCCTGCCCCTGGGTGGTGTTGTTCCCCGACCTTTACCTTGACTACCTCCTCTAACCTGACCTCTGCCACGAGCTGCGACCCCAACGTCCTGCTCCGGTACCTCATTTACTGCTGCCCTCGCACGAGTCCTCACCATCTGTGAGAGAATAGAATGAAAACTCAAATACCAGTTTGAATCATCCAGATACTGATTGGAATCAAGTAGCATGAAAGAAATAAAGAACTTGAATTTTTCTAGTGTCCCATAGCCTCTCAAAGATAAGTACAGACGTCTCCCTACTGATCCTCAAGATTCTACTAGACATGTCCTTATACAACGAGATCGACGAATCTAGGGCTCTGATACCAACTTTGCCAAGACCCAACCCGTCATGATGGCACCCACACTAACCCCCCTAGTCGGCAAACCATCCTCTTAGCCAATTATTTATTCAATTGTACAATTATAATTGCATAACCAGAAATAAAAATATAAACTGTCTAGTCATTCCATAAATAAAATAAAGATGCGAAAGTCTAACTATTACAGTCCTAAAATTCGAAAGTCATCGTACAAGGACTAAAACATAAAGTTGTCTGAAATAATATAAATGTCTTAAATGAAGTAGACATCAAAATAGGAAAGATCATTAGGTGGTATGACATGGGTAGGAGTTCACCCTCTAATCTGGATAGGAAATAGCCTCAAGCTAGATGTGAGGTCTAAAAGAAGCCTCTGACACACAATCTGCACTAAAAAAGGGTGCAATAAGGTAGTATCAGTACAAACACTATGTACCGGTAGATATCATAGGCTTACTAAGGTTAGTATCATGCATATGTTCATAAAATCAACAGAATAGGCAGATAGGTACAACAGCACAACAACACAACAGTATAAAAAACAATTATCAACTAATCAATAATGCATCACAAGAATAGGATAAGTCCAATGCAATGCAACCAATAATAGTATCTCGACCGTACACACATGCCAACAGCTATTTTCGCTTATTAGTCATGACTTGCAGGGGACCCATGAGGTCCATGTACCACTCGCTCCGGAACTGACCTCGGATCACGAGCCCTTATTTAGGCCAAATCCTCACTCATGTCAAATGTTCCTTTATATATATTTTTGTGTCTGATCATAATATGCATCTCAACGTATTTTCAGTTCAACAGTCAATATGGAATATGATCAGTCAATAAATTCAATGTTAATAAATACAAGGCACCATACCACAAGTCATAACAGGACTCAGAAAATCAACTTAACACAACATGAATATGAAACCATCTCAATAAACAAAAAGAGTACATATTGACTCCTTCCTTCTCATAAAATAATAATTTCACCTCAGGTTTTGGTACATAAATTAATGGTGACAAACTCACATATTCAGAAATCATACCAACCTAAGTGATATCCAACCAGACGTCATGTGCAAAGACCTAATCATGCTTTTTCCCATCAATTCTACTACATATAGAATCAACTAACCAAAGTCTAACTCAAGTAAACCATAACCTACCTCAAGTGCAGATTTGGAACAAAGCTTGCTATTTTGCTAGAGCTTTCCCCTTTCATAGTGCTTTAGAACTCTCTAAGTCTAGCAATATAACACTAAGTAAGTCTTAGACCGTCTACTCAAAATAAGAACAACAATTTGGAGAAGAAGACCCAATTGCTCTTACCCTTTTCAAATGGGTGAAATCATCATTTCATCATAAGTAACAATCATAATCCTCTAATTTATAGGATTCTAACCAATTTAACACTTTCAAAATAAATTTTAGTCCAAAGATCCCATTATTGGTGGAACCCTAAGTCTCAATACACGATTCTAATCATAAATAACCAATTTCCCATCCTAAAAAGTGATCACCTACACTCCTAGATGATTAAACAACAATAAAATCAACAAACATTAATTATTCAAAGGTATACTAATTCTAGAGTTCTAGTCTTTTCATCCACCATTAGAGAACCTTAACTAGCATATGAACTTAAAGATGATAAAGGAATAACAAGGAAAGGATTAAGACTTAACCTCAAAGAAGAATCCACCCAAGCCTTAGAAAAATCTCCTCTTACTTTCTTAGGAACCGCTTTTGGAGTTATGTGACTTAAAGACTCGAATTTTGTAATATAAAAGTGAATTTCAGTCTTCCGTCGATCACTACAGCGGTCTCGCTGTAGCAAAAAATAGCACTGCTACGGCGGACCTTATTAACTAGCTCGACTCACCCTAGCGGTCAAGATCGCGCCATAGCGGTCCCGCTATGGCGGTCCACTGCCTGCTATGATGGACTTTTCCTTATTCCCAGAATACCGCAGCGGTGACCTGCGCCCCGCTATGCAGACTCGCTGTAACGGTCCCTCCCACTGCATCGGTCGCATGCGAACTAGTGAGCTCTAGTTTTTCACTCCAAATCCCAACATCAATCTGAGGCCCTGTTCATACAAACCAGACATGCACACATATGTAAAAGCACACTACGAACTTGTAACACCCCGTACCTTTAACCTAAGCTTTGACCATGATCCTAGACATAGAAAACCAGATAAAGAATGTGGGAATTGGAAATTTCATCTTCAGCTGTAAGATGGTGGTTTACGCCCATGAAAAGTGACTGTATTTCAGTTTACGGGCCGTAAATCAAATCGTAAACTGGTAGTTGAATGTCATATGGTTAAATACGGATCGTATTTCACAATACGACTCGTATTTCAAATCGTAAACTGAAACCAAGGATTTCTGAGCATTCTGGAATTTGGCAATTTGATGTCAAATGTTTAAATACGGACCGTATTTCAAAATACGGCTCGTATTTCAAAATGTATTTGGAATTTGGGAAAACGTCCTTCATGAAAGTTGTATAGCTTTGAAATACCTTTCCAACGGTATATTATGGGGGTCAAGCGGACATCTGTGCAAAGAGTTATGACCATTTTACTAAAGAGACGCAGTGCAGTCCATATGTCAAAATACGGACCGTATTTCAAAATACGGCCAGTATTTAACTGGGCCGAAAATCTAATTTTTCCAGAACAGTATATATTCATCCATATCAGTTCAAATCATTATTTTTCATTCCTTCAAGCCCTAGAACAACTTCCTACCCTCTTCCATCATCAGGAACACCAAGGTAAGCCTACTCTAATTATTCCAAATCAATTCTAATACCTATCCTTGTAATCTAAACAAGAAATCATCATTCCAAGACTAGGGTTTTCAAGAAAACCTATTTCAAGGTTCAAGAATTCAAGATTTTGGAAATCTTCTTCAAAGCTCAAGTTTTTAATTCAAGTTTTGGAGCAATTAAGGTATGTAGAACTTCCATCCACATGTGGGAATCTCTACGTTCTTCCCCATGCTCCGTTTCTTGATATCCATGAAGTTCAAATCCTAGGGCATTAAACCCAACATATTGGTAGCCCGTATTTATGTACAGGAATTTTGTATCTATATTCGTTGTTGTATCCCTAATCTTCCATTACGGTTATTAGGAACCCTAGCTTAATCCATGAATCATGAATTCATCCTCATGTGTTCTCATTATGTTTATATGAAACTTTATGATTTTATCTAGCAAGTTACAAGCATGTTTTCAAGTCAATTATATATATATGATTACGAACTATTCTTGTTACTCATGAATCAAGAACATGTTTGCAAGACTTTACAAGTTATTTCATGAAACCATGTTTACAAGTTACTCCATGAAACCATGTTTACAAGTTATTTCGTGAAATCATGATTACAAGATGTTTACAAGTTATTTCACGAAAATCATGGGCTTCTTAGCCAACTATATCATGTTCATGTTTTTGGGAATTGCTTAGTTAACCGAGAAGGCTCAGATAGCCTGAAACTACGTTGCCACCGTAGGATAAGGGTTGTCAGCAAGGAGGCAACACCTTCATTATGCAGTTTGGATCCTTACATGCTTATTATTACTTAAATCTCATATCCCTGGCAAGGTTGTGAGCGTTCTGCTGGTAGGACGCAAGTACCAGACCATGTTGTCGGTTATACTATAGCATTCCCCACGTTACAAGCAGTTTTACATACATGTATTTCCATTGATTTACTGTTTTCAGATTTTACTCACGTTTCATGCTCATGTTCAAGTTACATTCAGTTTCAGTTCATGTCCTATATCTATGTTGTGTCATGTTCTTCGTTTCAGCAGGTTTTACATACTAGTACTATTCACCATGTAATAACGTCCCTTTGCCCGGGGCCTGCACTTCACGGTGCAGATACCGGTTTTCAGGAGCATACACATGCGCAGTAGGATCACTTCAGTTATCAGCTTATTGGTGAGCCCCACTCCTCTCGGGGTTCAACATGAAGTCTGTATTAGTATTCAGTTTATGGTAGTCCAGGGCCATGTCCTGATAGTTAGTATTGAGACATGTTTTAGAGGTTTCATAGACAGATGTTAGTTCACAGAGTCAGTTGTGCTTTCATGTTTGCAGACTATTATGTTTTCATGATATTTCATGCTATGAGAAAATTTCAAGACTTTATTCTGCAAATTACATTTTCTTGATTCATTTAAATTGCATCATATAGATTATGTTGTTTTGATGCCCATGTTGACAAGCAAGCCATGAGGTTCGCTCGGACACATGCAAGCAAGGCCCGAGTGCCGTGTTACTCCCAGGCCATGGTTCGGGGCGTGACAGAACTCACCCGTGACCTCAGAATTTCCAACGGAGGTCTGATTTACTAAGTCAACCCCCCAACGAAAATAAGTCAAGTTTTCAAACAAGTGGACAAATGCCTTTATTTTATAATTCCATCTATTTAAGTTTCCATTAGACTCATACCTAGTCTAAAAAATGTACGAGCAGGGGCAAAATGGTCTAAACGAACATAACAACCTAGCGGATCCTTGAGGGAGGATTGTTGTCTCAATTCATCTTTAATTTTTGCTCCTTAGCTGCTTCTCCTATGAGTGTAGATTTCGTGGTTTCCTACTTCTTCAACACCCTTCTCTAGAAAAGTTTCTCCATGGGTGTGTGTGATAGGATATCCTAGCCTGAGTAGGTATATTTTCTTATATCAAATACCTAGTTCCTTCATGTGATTTCTCTATGGGTTTTAGTCACCATAAGTCTGTGTGGTTCAATTCTCTTTTGCAGTTATCTTTTTGTTATTTCCACACATTTGATAGGACTTTTATGGCTATTTTTTTCCTGATATACAGGTTCCCTTGTAAGGATAGTTGGGAAATCAGATCCTGGTACACCCATTTCATTGTCATTTCTCTTTATTTTCTTCTTCTTCTTTTGGATGTGTAGGATTGGATAATGCGCCATTTTCTACTCCCTTCTTTGATTCATCTGCCAGCTTATTCCTTTTTATTCTTGTCCTTTTTTAATTCATTGGGCTTTTCTGATACGCTCTTCTTGGGGGTCTTGTGCTTACCTCTAGAAATTCTTTATATGCCTCATTTAGTATGAATCAGGTTTCTCGTGAATCGTGACTTGTTTCTTCGCCATGCATTGTGTTGCTGCTAGTTTGGGCCATTTGTTTTAGTGAAGGACCTAATTCTTTGTCTCATTTCCCTTTCTTTGATTTTTTTTCTTGTTTTCCTTTGTCTGCTTGAGGAGTGGGATCCTTGCAATTTGATATGTCTGATGCTCCTTTTTGTAGGCTTATGGTAGGACATATGTTTTCCCTTTTTAGCCCAATTCCCTTTTGTAGCTTTGCGGGTCTTCTGCATATGTCCATAGTTCTCATACTAGAACCGTTGTATATGACTTATTATTTCGGAGTCGTTGTTTTCTTATCCCTTTGTCTTTTCTGAAGACTTGTTTCTACTGCGTAGGTCGTCCTTCACCTTCTTTGTTAATTCTTTTAGTTGTCTCAGAGTTTCTTTCACTTGTGTCTTGTCCAGGGGAGGAGTAGCTAGGAATTTCTAAATTTCAAATATGGCCTTTTCATTCAGTAGGAAGAGGATCAATTCCTTAAGATTCAAGCTGCGAACTTTGGTCTTCAATGGTGCAAATGCAACGGTGTACATGACTTATTTTGGAACTAAATTCGAAAGTAGTTGTGGATATGATCACATGATTGACCAAACCTTTCTAGTTGTGGCCAACTTCAAAATTAGAACTCAAAAGAAGGGTATAAGGTGTTTTAACATAACAATTTCTTTTGTTTAGCAAATTCTAGTATGGCCAGTTGACATTTTTTGTAAGCTTACTTGTGAGGGAGACACCTTCTAGATAAACTATTGTACTCTTATGTTGATCTTTAGTGATTTAGTTATGAAGCCCTCATCTTGAGTAATATATTTTTACTTTTGATAATATACATGGTAGGGATCCCGATCAAACCCTCCATCACCACGGGATGTAAAAAGCCTAGGTGGATGAATTAGATTAATGAAAAAGTATCGATCAAGCACCTATTCTGTGATTAATTACAATGCAATACTCTAAGATTAAACGAGAATGAGCAACTATATTTTAGAAATTCTGGTCTGCACTAAATGCTAACTATAATGTCATGTTATCAATTCCCTGAGATTCAAGCTACGAACTTTGGTCTTCAATGGTGCAAAGGCAACGATGTACATGGCATTGTTTTGGAACTAAATTCGAAAGTAGTTGTGGATATGATCACATGATTGACCAAACCTTTCTAGTTGTGGCCAACTTCAAAATTAGAACTCAAAAGAACGGTATAAGGTGTTTGAAGATAACGATTTCTTTTGTGTAGCAAATTCTAGTCTGGTAAGTCGACCTTTTTTATAAGCTTACTTGTGAGCGAGACCCCTTCTAGATAAACTATCATGCTCTTATGTTGATCTTTAGAGGTTTGGTTATTAAGCCCTCATCTTGAGTAATATATTTGTACTTTTGATAATATACATGGTAGGGATCCCATCAAACCCTCCATCACCACGGGAGGTAAAAAGCCTAGGTGGATGAATTAGATTAATGAAAAAGTATCGATCAAGCACCTATTTTGTGATTTATAACAATGCAATACTGTAAGATTAAATGAGAATGAGCACAAATATTTTAGAAATTCTGGTCTGCACTAAATGTTAACTAGAATGTCATTTTTTTTGGGAAAAGGGTCAAAAATACCCCTCTACTTTGGAAAAAGGGCTAAAAATATCCTCCGAACTTATTTTGGGTCAAAATACCCCTCTACTTTGGAAAAAGGGCTAAAAATATTCTCTGAACTTATTTTGGGTCAAAAATACCCCCAATATGTAGGTTTGAAGTTTGAGGGAATTGGGGGAATAAGGGGATCTTATGGGTTATTATTTAGTTGTGTCAGGTTTAAATGATGAAGCGGGTTTAAAAAAAAAATTGGGTTATTTTGGGGGATAATTTCCGTCAAGACAGGGGTAGATTTGAAAACTTTAAGGATGAGAGGGATATTTTTGACCCAAAATAAGTTCGGAGGATATTTTTAGCCCTTTTTCCAAAGTAGAGGGGTATTTTTGACCCTTTTCCCTTTTTTTTTTTTGTATTGTATTGTAAGGGGAAACAAGAGATTAAGAGTGTAACTATGATGAGTTATTATAAGGACTAATTAAATATTTGATCTTTTATTTCAAATCAAAAAAAGTTTTTTCTAAAGTTAAAACAAAATTTGATCACACTAGCACCCATAGTTAATAAAATGAAGTTTATTCCTTTGACGTTCCAAAAGTGAGATAATTTTGTCCCTCCTAAATATTAATAGTAATTAATCACTGATGGAACATCTCCATTCACTAACTAAGCCTATCACGCGAGTGAAATTGATAAAACAGATATAACTTGAGTTTTTGACACAAACTAAATATAAGCTAAAATTTCTTTCTTCTTCTCTCTTTTAGCTTATATTTAGTTTGTGTCAGAAACTCGAGTAATATCTATTTTATCAATTTCACTCACATGATAGGCTTCTGTTAGTGAATGGAGATGTTCCGTCGATGACTAATTACTACTAATGTTTAGGAGAAAGCATTTGAAAGTTAGGCTTTTCTTAAGTTGAATTGTGGCTTCCAATGAAGTTAATAGGTTGGCCCTTGGGTGTCCTGTGTCCATGTGAATGCGGCTATTCTATTTCTACACTTTGCTCTTTATAGGATCTTTACATCTTTAGCTAGTCTGCTAAAATACTTTTTATCCGCCTAACGGTAATAGATTATAATTGTCGTCAATGTATATTCAATGTATAACAGATGTATATTAAATGTATAATAAGAATATAATTGTTGACACCTAGTTTTTGACCTCACATTATTCTATTTTAATTATCCAAAATTCTTGGATATCAAATGGAGTGAAATATGTATTTTGTAAGTCAAAATGATTTTTACAAAATTATTTCAATAATATTTTGCCATTTCATTTGGCAAAATAACTCCCAATATATATTGTAAATCATTTGAAAAATAGTTTACATATTTTTTATAATTAACATGAAGTTTAATAAAAAATATTTGAAACAATTATTTAACTAGTTGTTAAAATTATTGAAGGTCTAATTAACAGTATTTTACTCCGTTTAATTCAAGAAATTTGATTAATTAAGTAAATAATCATCTTTACCGCTCGAATTTTAAATTTGCATAATCAATTTTGCATTTGCATTTTTTTTAATTTATTAGATGTTTAATTGTGGTTATACTTGAAATTATTTGTTATGTGATTAATTGCGGCTACAATTATCAATTGTTAGTTAATTGTGGCCATAAATGAAATAGCCAATTTCAAGGCTTAAATCAATTGAGGTCATTTCTGCAAAAATTAATCTCTAATTGGCTGATTAGGTTAAACGTAGTCATAATTGAAATAACCAATTTCATGATTTAAGTTGATTAAGGCCATAATTGCAATTTAAGTATTTTATATAATTAATCATGCCTTTAATTTAATTAATTGGTTAAGTAGTTTAAATTTTGGTCACAATTGAAGTGTCTAATTAATAAACATTTCTAATTATGACCATTTTATTAAGAATGTTCGTTTTTGCCCCTATATGTATACAATGTATACATGATACAAATCCCTTCCCCCCCCCCCCCCTCCTTTATTTTTGGCTTGCCCAGTCCATTGGGACCGCGACCTGGCCCAGTCCCACATATACACACACAAAAACAGTCCAAACAGACCACATCAGGTTTCATTTGAACGAGAGAAGGGTTTTGCCCTTCAAAACCCTAGCCGCCCCATCCTCTCTCCTCACATCGCCTATGCCGGAAATGGAAAAAAGGAGGGCCCACTTGGAGTTTGAGAGTGTTGCATAGCTGAGAATGGCAAGAACATTTATTGCTCTGCCATTTTTCACCCATTTTCACCGAGGTCCAACCCAAACATGGTATAACTTTCCCCTTTTCTTGCTTTTTCTGCATTTGCAACGGTCATTGACTGAAAATACTTAATTAGTTTTGTTGTATGTGATTTTGAATCCACTATTTTCATTGGTTCGTAAAGAACCGAGTGGATCGATCATTTTTTAGTCGAATCTGACCCTTGATATGTTTAAATGCTTGAATCTTGGCCCTGAAGTGTGATGTGAGGAGGCAATTCTAAGAAATTTGCATTTGTCCCACATCAATTTGAGATTAGGGTCTCTCAAATTTGGGGTTCTATAAATAGAACCCCCATTCACACCTTTAGAAGGACTCGAATACCGAATATTAGATATTCACACATAAAAAAAAAAACTTGAATTACCTAGGGTTTTTGCATATTGTTGAGAACTTTAATTATTCAAGTTAAGTTTTAAGTTTTAAATATTTATTTTCTTTTTGGTTGTGGTTGAGTTTGGGATTTGAAGAGCAAGGATCTCCAGATCTTTTCTCGACCAAGGCTGCATTCAAAAAAGGTAAATACTACTCCTAGTTATTTTCTTTAGAATTTGGTTTTGTGCTTGATAGTTTAGTTTAATATAACTGTGTGTTAATTAGGTTATTTTGTAGTACTTTATATATGTTGATTAGTTTAGTCATGTATTGTAGTTTAGTCTAGTTGTTAGTATGTCAAGTTGTTTTAGAATCCTCTGCACTTTTAGTGGAAAGTAATGTCTGAATGTTTACATGTTCAAGTCAGCAAGTGTCATGTCAGTTGTTTAAGTTAATTAGTAATTGGAGGATGTGAATCTAATCACATATGCTAAATCTGTGTTAGACATGCTATTTTGGATTAACTTTCTATGTTAAAATGTTAGTATAAATCACCCTATAACCCAGTTAATCCCTGCACCATCAAATGAATGTCTATGTTCAGCTTGATTACATTATGTTTTGTCTAGACTTGGATCTGTTTATATCCCTATTAACTCTAATGGTCCTTATCATGTGTTAGTAGTATAATGGGGTTGTATTTAAGAAGCCACATTGGGGTTTAGATATGCATATAGGGGTTTGAATCAGCGAATGCCTATTTGACCTTTAAAATGCTTAGTGCTATAGCTTATGAGTGTTCATATGCTTTATTTTGTTTAATATTATCATTAGCATGCTTAAGACATATTCAATCCTTATTTTACTCAACTTTTAAAGTATTTTCACTCCCTTAATGATTAGTATGAGCTTAGATTTAAACAACATGACAGAAGTTGGTTCATACTAGGCGAATCAAGGTTTTTACATATAAAGGAAACTGAAATGTTCTTTAGAGATTTGAACAGGATTGTTCTAACTCGCATCACTTAGTTAAACATGATGGCTGCCTTATGTTTGTTTAATATTGAATTGTTATATTTTTGTCCATCATTCAAACACTTTTTATGTTCCCTTTCTTGTTAATATGAAGTTTCCATAGTCTATGGTGCATGTATGTGTCTGAAAAAATAAGTTAGTCATGTTTGCTTAAACTATTGTGCATCTGTGGGATCATCTATGACTTTGTTGAAATAAAAGCATACTTTGATATGAAAAAATGGTCATTTAGGTCCCTGTATGTCTTATTTTGGCTTTAATTAGCCTGTGTATGTGGTAGTGTCCATATTTGACTAGATTTCCCTATTTTTAGTGAAAACTGAATCTACTTGTTTGCATCTTGGTTTGAAAGAAGGGTTTAAAAGTAGCATGAACCTTTTCTCAGAATTGAAATGATGTTTGAAGTATTATAGGGAAGCCTGGTTGGCCTTATTGATCCCTTTAAAATCCTATGTGCATATCTTGAGCCTGGTCTGGTCTTATTGCTTTTCAGAGCTTACTTTCTAGTGGTTTTACCCCTTTCTTATGACCTGTAAGTTTGTTCATTTATGTGGTTTTCCTTTGGCTATGTCAAATGGTAAAGTCAGTTTCGATGTGCTGCATGCTCCTTTGTTTCCTCCCTTAACTTCTTTTTACTTGTGTTGGAACGGCTAAATTCTGTAGTCTGCTCACTACATAAACATATACTTAACGTTTCTGATTAAGGATCCAAGCACGTTAATCCCTCAGAATAGGTCTTTTTTTCTATATTTATAAATTGACAAGTCTGAGACCTTATGATAGTTTGCATTGCAATATTGTTTCAAATACCTCAAGATGCATGTCCTAATTTGAATATAGTGTCAGTGTACATTTATAATGAGTTGGAATATCTGGAAATGTGCTATATGTTAGTTGTGATATATGCTTTGGCCTAGACTGTCTATGAGACTTCACAATGACCTTTCATATCAACTTTTCCCCTTTCCCTCCCTTTTTAGGATCCATGACCACACAATAACCTATCTTGTGTTTTTTGATTGCTTAAATTGATTTGTTGTCTTTCATAATGGATATGTAATCTTAAAACTAAGATTCTGCGCATGTGTTTGTAAGTTTAAACCATCCCTTCTATG
This sequence comes from Lycium barbarum, assembly GCF_019175385.1. NCBI lineage: Eukaryota > Viridiplantae > Streptophyta > Magnoliopsida > Solanales > Solanaceae > Lycium > Lycium barbarum. The sequence goes on along the minus strand of NC_083345.1, from coordinate 44,652,848 downwards.
TCCATATACGCATGTTGCATTGCTGCACAAGTTATTCATCTTCTCTAAGTCTTATATTACTTTGATATATATGTCTTCATGGGATTTACGACATATATGTATCTGGTATACATTCACGTGTATATAAGTCTAGGTATTCTCTAACCGCATTCTCTAAGTCATTCAAGTTCTTTTTATGTTTATTTAAATTAGTGATTAAGTCTAGGTATTCTCTAACCGCATTTTTTCTTTTCTCCTCTTTGTTTGCATGGTATTTCCATGTGGGCCGCTTGGGCCATTTCTCGACAAAACCTGTTGGACCTACCTAAGCCTACCAGTTACCTATTTTTACCCATAGGTGGGCCTTCTCAATATTAGCTTCACTTATTCATCGGCCTCTTATATGCTTAGAACTTAGGAAATATGCATAGTATTGTTAGGAAGTTGCCTCAAATGATTTTCAAACTCGGCTAATCTCTAATATAAAGCATGAAATCGGTAACTTAGTCCTATTATAAGATTTTTTCAAAGTGCAAAACTGAATTGATAACTTGGTTAGTTAAATAGATTTTGGATCAAAACTTGAATGCTTTGGGCCTCATGCCCCTTTGGCAAAACCTGGAAAAGAACAAAGTTGTTCTGGGCCGTAGGCGCAGTTTAAATTAAAAACTGGACTGCATTTTTTTTTTCTTGGACTTGGATGAACGGAAAATATCTCTTACAACTTAGGCTGATTTTTAATGCAAATTGGAACAAAACTTAGAATTTCGCAAGATTAGATGAATCTATTTTTTATTATATATAAACTGAATTTGGAACTTGTAATTCTGGTACAAAAACTTAAAGGAATTTCAAACCGTTTGGGCCAAAAGGCCAAAAGCACAAACTTTAAGGACAAAAAAAGGTGGATATATTTGGACCAATTTGAGAAGATGGATTTGGTGTTAGAATATGTTTGACATATAAGCTTCAATGGATTAAAATGATGGAAACAATAAACTCTTTTTCACATACCTATAAGTATTATTATAAAAGAGATATACTCCACTTATTTTCTTATATGAGTAATAAAGACTTACAAGAGCTAAACTCATATCATTTGGACCAAATCAGTAGCAACTCTACTTGGGAACTCAACTTGGGAGACATCTCAAGTGTCTTTTCCGCCAGAAATGAAGTGAGTCGAACTCTTATACACATTTTTAATCCAAACACCTTTTTCCAAAGAGGATATTTTGCCAAAAATGAGGAATTAATGATAAGCATAACAATTTTTTGTAAGAAAGAAGTACTTTAAGTAAATAATCACATTAATCACACATTGAAGCTTGTAGTCAATCGTATTCTACGGATCCTTAATTCTAGGGTGCTTAAAACTTTCCCTAAGGAATTACCAAAACCTTTACTTCGAACTCTGGTTTAAAAGGTTTTTTCGCTTGTTTTGATAAATTCTTTTTACTCGATTTTCCTAATTTTCAATATAAAATTAGGTGGCGACTCTGAAAATAGGGTCATTAACCTTGACTTTATTTTTTTGAAGATGTCGATCAATTTACAGTTTTACATGGTCATTGAGGCAGCCGACTTGTTGAATATATGGTACGGTAGAATGAACAAGGATGAAAGAAATAAAATCACCTACTACTTAGGAAACCTAACCTCTATTATGACGATGAAGGGTTGTAGGATATATTTGAGATGATTATTGGGTTTTGGGATCGAGATATGTTGGTTTTCCGATTTGGGGATGACGTGGAGATGGCCCTGACTCTGGAGGAGTTGCGAGATGTCATAGATAGTGTGGGGACTTGTTTGAAAAGAAGAAAGTGTTACACCTCTCGTCTTCGTAGTAGTAGAACCTATGGTTTCCTAGCCGGGTATGTCCTTGGAATAGAGACCCGAGCCCGAGTTTGGAGATAAGAAGTGTCTTACCCCGTGTACAAAAGTACCAGTATGCGTTCCGGATAATTTACAGAGTTAGAAGTTGAGCGAATCAAGTCGACGCGATCGGAACTGAACTAGAAAACCTGTAGGACACCAGTCATCGTCGATGGGTCGTTGACATGTTCAACGGACCGTCGACGTGCGGTGTCGATGGGATTCCGCAGCCATGCATCAGCAGGCGCAAGTCGATGGGCAAATCGACGGACCGTCGACCCGCTCGTCGAACCGGACCGCTGTAGCCTTTTTGGCTTCTAAGTATAAATATGTAGGTCGCGACTTCATTTCATATTTTCCTCCCAAAAATCAGAAAACCCTAAAATATTCTCTTCCAATATTTTCCATCATATCAGTGAAGATTTGACAAGACCCGGACCCCGTAAACCCGAGATGGTGAAAAAGAAAGGTTGCTTCTAGGGTTTCTTCAAGTTGTGGAGTTTAGGGAGTTGAAGTTGAAGTGATTCTTGAGATTCTTGACCTCTCAAGGTATGTAAATGATTTCTACTTTTGTATTTAAGTTGAGTATCAAGAGTTTTAGTGATTCTAAGTAAAGAGGAGGTAGTGGTGGTAAGTTGATGAAAGACAAAATAGTAGCTTAGGGTTATTTTAAGAGATGATTGGAAATAGATTTGAATATATTTTGATATATAAGTGTTGTTATTGTTGTTATGATTGGTATTAAAGTGAATGAGGAGTTGAAGGGTTGTTAAGCTTATGAGAGAAATGTTGTCCATGATTCATTAACCTCTCTATGCATCTAAAGGAGGTTAGTAAATGAAGTGCATAGCCTAATAAAGGTCTATGTTATCTTAATTGTAGATTTACAAGTCGAGAAGTTGGAGTCGGACGATTTGATATACGTTCAGGTATGTTAAGGCGATCCCTTCCTTCTTTGGCATGATCCTATGATATGATCCAATAAGCGAGTAAACGAGTCCATATTACTCTACTCTTAGAAGCATTAGAAGTATTTCGGTTTTTGACATTCATGCACCCCGTTATGATTATTCCTTCTGTTCATGGGTCCAGTTTTATATATACAGTTATTCATGCATTACATTCATTTATATATATATATATATATATATATATATATATATATATGTATGTTGACCCGTGACCAGAAGGCGTTATATACGCAAGTATTATATGTATATGAGGTATGGAAAGGAGTAGGCGTTATATACGCATTACCACCTAATCAGCTGGTGCACTATAATGATGATATGAGAATCGGGTTGCAAGTATCGCAACAATGTATATGATGATGGCCGCAGAGAGGCCGATATGATATTAGAAAAGAGACAGGCGTTACATACGCGCATATCAGGCGTTATATACGCACATGTATACAGCTGTATGACATTCATTGATAGGCATGAGCATGCATATTATGCGCCCACAGAGGCATTGTCAGTTATACAGGTTTATGCAGATTCAAGCAGATACTAGTTCATACAAGTACATGCATTTAGTTATTTCAGCTTATGAGTTCAGATCTTATCCAAAATTATATATATATATATATATATATATAACTAGGACCTCTAGTTATCGGGGGGTTACGTTCATGCCCGCAGGTACAGGGAGACAGACAGGTGGTCCAGCTCAGTAGGACCTCTAGATCTAGCAGTGGTCAGTACTCTCCATTCGATCCGGAGTTATAGTCAGTTTTGGTATGCCCCTTTTAATGTGTATGCATATGGGTATGACGGGACCCTGTCTCGTCCTTTCTACAACTTTCATTCCAGTAGAGGTTTGTAGATAGTTGTATGTATTAGTCAGATGATGTAGTCTTGTCGGCTTCTATTATTTTGTGTACAGCATATGTAGTAGTTTAGTTGGCTTTTACTGTTCCTTCATCATATTTATGTATATACAGATTGTTCGGCGTTCATAATGTCTAATTATGAGATCAGTTTAAGCCATTTTATGGGCCCTTAATGTTCAGAATGATTCAGATGTGAGTATAGGGGGTGTTTGGTCACTAGAGGTCAGACTCCCGTCACGGCTCATCGGTTGGGTCGTGACAGAAAGAAACCCGACAATCACGTCTTAATCCCAGAAAAGCCCACCCATAACCAAATATTGAAAATGTTATCCTTATACCATGCCAATTGGACATTCGGTCCAACCATACCCTTTAAAGAGTTGTACAAAAGATTCGGTAACCCAAGTGGATTTGTGGAAACAACCAGTCGAATTCAAAACCTATGCCGATTGGGAAGCTACCTGACCCTTAGCCTTTGCGATTTGCTTTTTAGGACTCATTGTTTTCCCTAAAGATGGAACCTTATTCATAGACACCAAAGTCATCTCAGTCACCCATGCTATCTTTCTTGGCATAACCCAAAATGACGAAACCAAATTCTTTAACTTGACCCCCGTTATTTTTGCCAATATGTACTGAGCCCTGAGCTTGTGTAGAAACCACTTTAGGTACTTCCAAGGATGCAAACTACTTCAATAATGGTGGATCCTTAAACACATGAATAAGGTTGGGGTACCCCGTATATGAGTAGGCCAGCAGAAAAGGACGACCTTAATACCTGTTGCCCTGACTTCGGGAATCAGACCAAACAAGTTTGGGCTTTTATCTTTTCTAGGCTTAGAGATGATAGCATACGATGGTTGTTTTGTGACTTTATAACTGACAATTGTAGTTAAGGGGAGGAAATGCCTGTGATTACCACTCATGGGAATTCAAGGAATTTACCCTTATGCACCTTCTAGGGTCTTGAGGCAATTTGATAGAACCCAAGTCATACCCTATAGCGACTCGTTTGTTCGTTATAGTCTTTTCGACATTTTACCCTTTTTTCGAGCATTGATTAGCTCACTTTAAATCCGAGGGGACCGTTGACATGATTCCCGAGGTGTCTTGATTGGATTCAGGTAACTTTTTGTGAAATATGGGCCTAAAGTGAAAAGGATTTGACCCAAAGTTGACTTTTGGGCTAATGGACTTTTTTCGGGAATCCGTCGATTCCGAGAGGTCCGGATGGTCATTTTGAACTTGTGTGGGTATCTGGTTCGATTCCCAATGCACTTGGATGCATTTTGGGACTTGGGTTGGGAAATTGGAATTAAGGTATCGAGGGTTGACTCGATTAACGAAATCTCCATTGGGAATTTCGAGGCTACGAGCGCATTCGTAACGTGTTTTTATGTGTGTCTATGTGTAGGGTATGTGAGCATATGGCATAGGGAATTATTTGAAAAATCGGATTGAATTGTGAACTTGAGTGGATTTTCTGGTGTCTGGTGCCCACTTTGGCGGCACCAGCACTCCGGCAGCGATACCGCTGGAGCGGTCCAAGCCAATTGGGCTTGACCACTAGGGCGGTCCTAGCGTCGCCAAAGCGGGTGAAGGACCGTGAGTGTTACTAATGAAGTATTAAAAGCCTTTAGTCCCTCATTTAATACCATTACGAAAATAAACTTTTGGGATCTGTTCTTGGAGACTTTTAGTGGAAATTCTTGGTGGTAAGTTCCCCTAATCCTTTTGCTATTCCATTAATCCTAATCATCTTGGGATTCCCCTTCACTTATCCATTCCTTATTTATGGAAGATTAAAAGTGGGTTTCGATGATTGTTCTATCTAGGCTTATTAATAGTGAAATTAATGGGCTTTATGCTTGATTTTGATGAATCTAAGATTGCTAATCCTTTATATTCCATTATGAGAGTTGAATTCTTGAATCAAAAGTTAGGGTTTATACCCAAATTTTAGGGGTTTTGCTTTAATTTTGAAATTAGGGGATTTCATGAGTTAAATCAGCAATTAGTTGTTCGGTTATGATAACCTAGTGCTTAATTTGATTTTTTGCTTTTGAATTTTCCGTTTTGACCTTGTAGGCCCCGTTTTCTCAAATTTCAGGGTTGGATTTGACCTAAATTGAATGGTAGCAATATTAGTATCATTCTTCATGATTTCTAGTCTAGATTTCTATTATGATTAGACTACTTTGGTTCTGAGGCTCAGCGGAAAGGCAAGACAAATGAGTGAGTTGTTAGTGTTTGCAGTTCGGCTATCCAGGTAGGTTATGGCTTACCCTTTTGTGAGACTTCGTATAGTGAAGCATATATTTAGATTACATTATCGGAGAAAGAAAATAACACCAGAAGATAACGTTCAACCTAATCCGTAATGACAGCCCGTTGAGCTCTCTTCTGGAGCTATTCCAATGATCTCCCGGACCAAGCTGCATCTCTGATACAACGGAATTACTTTTGGTAACACTAAGTGCTGACTCAGCCTTGACTTATCCACTTAGCCACATGGCTTAATGGTACTGGTCTAGCTGTGTTGCACGAATTTAGCCTAATACAAGTAGTTCCCCCACTTTTTGATATTCGAACAGTTATGTCTAGAAAGTGGAAGAGATTTGAACCTGGACCGATTACACGGGAAATGATGACGTCCAATCACCTCAATCGACACGCTAATCACCCAAAATGTCACTATTCATGGAAGGTGGTGTCGATTGACGCTTCGTGATGATAGAGGACTCTCCGTTTCTAGGGAAACTCCAAGATCTCCTTCCTTATACAAATTCCAAACCCTTTTCCATATTCACCTCATTCGAGTGAATCATTTTCTTCCTTTTATGCATCGAACTTTCCTTACAAAAGCCATAAATTTTTCCCTAAGTAATACTCAACTAACTCCCATCATGGCACTAGCACTGAATAGTCCTACGCATTCACTTCCTTCCTTCTCTTGTTCGTTTAAACGCTCCCCTTCCCAAAGTCAAGGGAAAGTACTAGAGGCTTCTATCACCATGGAAATTGACCTGGGGTCCCTCGCAGTAGAGATACTGCTGCTGCTAGGCTATGTACATCTAGGAGATTTCCGGATTGACACCCGCCATGAGTCAGTATGCGAGATCATATCGCTGATAACCAACGAAGATCTCCCTCAAGTATATCAAGATTGCAATTGGGTCCTGAAGTTATGACCCTCCTAGTTGGCATAGAAGAAAGGATGGCAAACCACGTTGAGGGATACTCCATGGTCCATACTTATCCTTTCACCATCGGTTCTTGCTACCAATTCCTTGTTTGATCAAGATCTTCTGCCGAAGGTATCAGGTCTGCCTAGGCTAACTTGCACCCCAACTATGGAGAACTGTTTACTGCATATAAAACCTTGCTGACCGCGCCTGACTCGCCTTTACCATCAACGACTTGACGCAACTTTACATCCCACGTCTGTTCCGAGGCAGAATGGTCCACTTGTTCCCCACAGCTCCAGCGGGCCGATAACCAATACTGAGGACGACTTTGACCGATTAGTTATGATTCGAACAGATCTTCTCCACCTTGCTTCCCCGAAGCCCTTCCTGAAAAACATGGAACTATACTCGTAAGTCCGAATTCTCCTTGCTTTCCCTACCCGTATTTTTTATAGGCGTCGATACATAACTTGCTTCTGTTTTACAGCCACCCCTGTAGCTCCCGGCTATGTGCATGGAATGTTCAATTGGAAGTACACTAGAGGGAAGTGCAGGCCAGCTGTTGCGTCTTTGATGTTGACAACGAGTGCCTGTCCACCTCTTAACCTTAAAAATAATCAATTTCTTGGGTCTGCATGCCGTGTTTAATCTTTTTCTTTTTTATTTCAGACAAACACTTTTAGTTTGGATTGGTCTTTTATGAAGTCGGGCCTACCGACTTACTTCTTTTGCTCTTTACCTTCGAGTGCTACTAGGCCGGGGAGAATTTTAATGTAATACACTTATCTTTGCGACTTTCTTTTGAGCTCTTGCATTTTTCATTTCCTTAGCTTAAACTTGGTAATCCTTGTTTTGAAAAACGAAGTGATCGATCCTGAGATTCTAAAGTCACAGAGTTCCTGTCCGAGTGGCTTTAACCCGACAATCTCGAAAATACTAGTTTTTTTTTATCGACCTAAATTGTCAATTCCCTACAAGGCTTTTTAGAATCGTTTTTTGTTTTCATGCCGGACAAATTTTTGTTCGGTTGCTATTATGTCCGAACTTTAACTTGTTTTCCTTTTTCCTTTAAAATTTCGAATGAGGTTTTATTAATAAGAGAGGGCCCTTATTTCTCGGTGCTTTAGAAAAGGACGTCTCCAATTCGTTTTGGCACAAGTTTTTGCTATGACATAAATTGCATCCGTTTAATGTACTTGCTTTTCGTGGCAAAGATTTTTTAAAAGAAGGAAAATTTTATTGATTCCCTTAACTTTTTCTTGAGTTACAAAACATTAGCACATCTGCCATCTAGTGTGGTCAGTCCGATTACATGTTTATTTATGTCCGGCCAGTCCCAATTTACAATTATAGTCTTAAACATTCCGACATCTTGCTTTTTGGCCATTTGTGCATGGCCAAGCCTTAATGCATATATATAACCCCAGTGTTTGGGGGCAAAGAATGAGGTTCGAAGCACTGGTGAGTGCCTCAGGGAAAACATTCAAATAACCAAACGGTGTTGCCTCATCAAAAATCTTGCTGGGAAAATCCAATTGAGACAAAAATTGGTTGAAGGAAAAAAGAGTGCAACACCACTGGTAACAGTCTCTTCAGTCAGACATAATACCTTTTAAGGAAGCTAACGTTCCAATTTCTTGGGACCTTGTTTCCGTCGCTATCTTTTAGCTGGTAGGACCTTTTGCCTGTAATGTCGTTACCTTGTAGGGATCTTTCCAATTTGGCATGAGCTTTTCGGCATTGGCATTTCCGGTATTGTGCGTCACCTTCCGAAGTACTAAGTCCCTAACTTTAAAGTGCCGGAGGTTAGCTCGACAGTTATAGTAACGTTCCATCCGCTGCTATTGGGCGATCATCCGAACATACCTCAAATCTCTATTTTCTTCTAGTAAATCCAATTGCACCAACATTGCCTCCGTGTTGGGTTGCTCTTATGCCCGATCATACCTTGGATTGGGAGTACCAACTTCTACCAGAATCAATGCCCCTGCCCTATATACTAGGGAGAACGGAGTCTCACCAGTGCTGGATTTCAGCGTTGTTTTATATGCCCAAAGCACCCTCGAGAGTTTTTACGGCAGAGCTCCCTTAGCGTCCTCCAACTTCTTCTTCAAATTCTGGATAATAGTTTTGTTTGTTGATTCTGCTTGACCATTTCCACTGGGGTGATACGAAGTTGAGGTTACGCGTTTGATGTTCAAATCCTCGAAAAACTTTGTAACCCTGGGCCCGATGAATTGTGGACCATTATCACAAGCTATTTCCTTTGGTATGCTGAACCGACAGATTATGTGTTGCCAAATGAAGTCGATCACCTTCTTTTCTCGGACCTTTTTGTGTGCTACCGCCTCGACCTATTTAGAAAAATAGTCAGTTACCATCAATACAAAATGCACCTGATCAGGTCCTGCTGGCAGCGGTCCGACTATGTCCATGCCCTACTTCATGAATGGCCCAAGGGAAATCACCGGACTCACCTAGTTGATGCAGAATTTGGGCATACTGCTGGCCTTTGTCGTACTTTCGGACGAATGTCTTCACATCCTCCTCCATTCTAGGCCAGTAATACCTAAGCCGGAACAACTCCTTAGTGAGTGATTCCACGCTCAAGTGACTGCCACAAATGCCTTCATGGACTTCTCGCATTACATAGTCAGACTCTTCAGGCCTTACACATCTCGCCATTGGACCGAAGAAACATCTCCAGTGGACCAAATTGTCCCCAATGCAATACTGAGCTGTCTTAGCTTACAGGGACCGTGTTGAGATAGTCCAGGAATTCATTCTGCCAATCCCAAACTAGGCTTGTAGTGTTGACTTCATCATAACCTGTCTGGTCTATTACCCAGTGCAGTAATTGGACCACTGATTTAGAACTCGAGCCTGATGACTCCGTTGAAGAGCCCAAGTTGGCGAGTGCATCAACTTCCACATTCTCTTTTCTAGGCACGTGCACCACAATCCATTCTTGAAATCGGGCAAGCAACTTTATCACCTTCTCCAAGTATCATAGCATGTGCTCCTCTTTGGCCTCGAACACTCCATGTACTTGATTTGTGACCCATGAGGAGTCACACTTTATCTTGATGACTTCTGAACCTAGTCCCCAGGCTAGCTCGAGACCTGCAATCAAAGATTCGTACTCTGTTTCATTGTTAGTCACGGGCACGCTACTATTTGCTTGCCTCAAGATTTCTCTCGTAGGGGTGTATAGGACTACACCCAACATCGTTCCCTTCACGTTGGACGCTCCGTCAGTATAGAGCATCCACACTATGAGTGTAGCCCCTAGTACTAAGGAGGCTTCCTTTTTGGCTTTGAGAGCTAAACTCGGACTGAAAATCAGCCACAAAGTCCGCAAGGACTTGAGATTTGATCGCAGTACGGGGCGTAAATTAACTACCAAATTCACTTAACACAACCGCCCACTTCGCCCACCGCCCTGACAATTTGGGCTTGTGAATCAGATTCCTCAAAGGGAGCGTGGTCACTACGACAATTTGGTGGTATTGGAAATACGATCGAAACTTTCCCGAAGCCATTAGTAAAGCGTATGCCAGTCTTTCCAAGAGAGGGTACCATGTTTTGGCCCCAGACATAACTCGACTTACATAATAGATATGAAATTATGTACCTTGCTCTTCTCGTACCAGGATAGCACTTACCGCTACCTCGGAGACGCCCAGCTAAATTAACAAAAGCTCACCGTCTTTCGGCTTCGACATGAGTGGAGGAGAACACAGGTATGCCTTGAGATCTTGAAACGCCTGCTGATACTTCAGCGTCCACTCGACGTAGTTATTCTTTTTTAGCAGAGAGAAGAAATTATGGCACTTCTCAGAAGACCAAGATATAAACCTGCTGAGTTCGGCTATGCGGCCGGTTAGCCACTGCATCGCCTTCACTTTTTCCAATGTATCCGGGATGTCCTCTATAGCTTTTATCTTTTTCGGGTTTATTTCTAACCTTTTTTAAGAGACAAGGAAACCGAGGAACTTTCTAGATCCAACTCTGAATGCACATTTCTCTAGATTCAACTTCATGTTATATTGCCTCAGGACCTCAAATGTTTCCTGCAATTGACTTAGATGGTCCCAGTATGGATCCATCAAAAATCATGTTAATGACATGTGGCAGAGCGCCGGGTACACCTTCTTCTTCTTCTTCTTCTGGTTTGACTGTACCATAGTTATTTTTACCCTATCACTGAGATACTCTCGGAGATGACCCCTGGCGAGCATGTTAGCCACTTCCTCCCGGAGGTGTCAGCAATCCGTGGTTTTGTGCCCTGGGGTCCCATGGAACTCGCACTAAACCGTCTGACCTCGAGCACTAGGATCTGACCGCAACGGTCTAGGAGGGTGTGATGCCGGATGGGACTTCAGTACGGACACCATTTGGGCATCATTGTTGGTGAAATTGTAATCTATGAGCTTAGGATACTTTGTCCCCTTCAGAGCAGTCTTAGATGGATTATTCTTAGGCTGCAGCCCGCGATTGTTCTTCCGAGGGTTCTCATTCTTGTTCATTTGTGGTGTTTCCAACGATCAATAGCTTGACCTGCCACCGATCGTTTTCGGAGGTCGGTATGGTTGGAACCCCAGTAAGTTATCCTCGACCTGGATCTTTGACTCATATCTGCTGTGCACATCCTCCCAAGTTTAGCCTGGAACTCCAGCAGGTTCTCTTTGAACCTTTGGGGAGCATCCGAATTTAACCCCCTATTTGGATGGTTGTTTCCCGTGGTTGATTAATGTACAGTATGGTACGGTATAGTATGGTATTGTATTGTATTGTACTGTATTAATGAACACAATATTTGAATAGACAGTATCGTTTGTAGTGGTTTAATAACATTTATATTGTTTGGTTTGACTATATGGTACTGTATAATAACTTATAAGTTTACTATAATACCTTTAATTTTTAATTAAAAAATTAGTTTCTATATATCAATAAATTCAGGTAAAGGATAAAATAGAAACTTTAAAAGATAAGTTAGTGGTGGGTAGGGGTGGGTGGTTATGGGATGAGGGAAGGGTAGTATGTGGTAGGGTGGGGATGAGTAGTTATGGGGTGAGGTTGGGTTGTGGTGAGGGTAGTGGGTGGGGGTAAGGGTGGTGGAGGGGTGAGTGGTGTGAGGTGAGTGGCTGTGGGATAAAAGTGGGGTAATTAGTGGTGGGTGGGGTAGGAGTGGTGGGGTGGGGTAGGGTAGTTGATGTGGGGGTAGGTGGGGTGAGTGGTAGGGTGAGGTGGGGGGTGGATTGAGGGTATAATTGAGAAATTAAATATGTAACCACGCAAAAATCACCAAATCTGTGGTTACAAAAATTAAACTTTTTCATGATTATATAACTATGGAATTACAACGGGTTTGCAATATCATACCATATAATTTTAAGAACAATGGATCCAAATATGGTTTCATAGATAACCATACATTAATGAACAACAAGAAACAACCATCCAAACAAGAGGTAAGGGGTTCAATCCCTTGGTGAAAGCTTCAGCTGCCCACTCATCCGGTACAGCAGGCAAAAGCATACGTTCCTTCTGGAACCATGTAATGAAGTGTTGGAGGCGCTCAAATTCTCCTTGCACGATGCGGAAGATGTCCTCCTTTCCCATGTTCACCTTTCTGGCACCGGCGTGAGCTTGGATGAATGAATCGGCCAACATAGCAAATGAGGTAATTGAATGCTCTGGCAGTTGGGTATACCATGTCATAGGCCCCGGGCCGAGGGTGTCACCAAATTATTTTATTAGGACTGACTTTGTCTCCTTCTCCTTCAAGTCGTTGCCTTTCACCGCCATTGTGTAAGCCATGATATGCTCTTGTGGATTCGTCATTCTGTCATACTTGGGGATATCAGGCATCTTGAACCTACTTGGGATCAACTCTGGAGCGGCTTCACGTTTGTATGCTCGTTGAATATACTTCCTTGCGTCGGGCCTTCTATAACATAGGGGAGCCTCAGAAATTTAGCTTAAACGCCTTGGAACTCCTTGGCATTATTATCGGCCTCCTTGGAAGTTTGATATATTTTCCCAGTGATCTCTCTCATGAATTGCTTGACTTTGACTTGGAAAGGATCGTCAGGTGCGGTCTCACTGCTGGAAGCATCTCCGTTCCTTCCTATGGTTTGTCTGCTACCATCAGCGACAATGTTTGCACTGATAGGAGTGGTAGGGACTCCGCCGAGAGTCGTGAAACTAACCTGTGGACCGGCCGCGAGGGACGTGACGGTCTGTCTCATCTAATCCATCTCCTCCCTCATCAAGTAATATTGTCACCTCATGACCTGCATCGCCTTTATGCTAATCTCGTCGGTAGGAATATTGTCCTCGGTGGTATTGCGATCTTGCTCGCTTCCTGTTGCATCCCCGTTTGGATCTTGAGGATGCAAACCATCCAATGGTACTTAGAGGGGCATGCCGGTCGGACCCAGCGAAATATTGCTTGAATTGTTTCCAGTATTCGTGTTGTCGTTTTCTTCTGTCATACTTGAAATAGATACTTAGGAAAACACGAAACTCAAAAAATGTTAGTAAGACAAACGATGGTCACAGCGACAACCACAATTGTCCTGGCCCTACGGTGAGCACCAAACTGTTTACCCCGAAAACGGATCAGTTGAATTTGTATTCGTGGTCCAGGACACGTGGATCAAAATGACCAATAAATCAGTAAAGTATGCAAATAAATTAGACTAAAATGAAATAAAGCAAAGCAAGGTTAAGGATCGCCTAAGACTCGGTTGAACCCAGTGCTAGTTCCTCCGGCCAAGCTTGTGGCAGATAACGTAGCAAAATAGAAAAGAACTTTAAAAAGGAGAAAGTGTATTGGGAGTTATGTATTCTCTTGAATTTTGTCACCTTGCAATGGGAATGACAATTCTTATTTATACTAAGAGCTAGGGGTACATATTCCATGTATTATGCTGCTACCCATAATGAGCAATAATTAAGTAATAATAATAAGCAATAAAGAGGACCATTAAAGCTAATAACATCAAAAGATAACGTTCAACCCTATTTGTAACGGCAACCCGTTGAGCTCTCCTCTGGAGCTATTCCAACGGTTTCCAGGACCAGGCGGCAGCTCCAGTACAACATAATTACTTCCGGTAACACTAAGTACTGACTCAGTCTCGACTTATCCACTTAGCCACGTGACTTAACGGTACTGGTCCAGCTGTGTTGTACGAATTTAGCCCAACACACGCCCCACTCCATTCCTTTAGTGTTTGCCTTTATATTTTTTATTTTCTTATCGAATAATAAAATAACATAAATAATAAAATTGCTTATTTACTTAAAAAGCTTTTTTGTGATAAATATTTTTCTTCCTACCAAACACACCGTCCTTGAGCTTAATCATACCTGACCAGTGACCACTCCAGAGGAAGTACCGCAAGAAAAAAAGAAGTTGAGTGAAAAATTCAATTATAATTTAAAATGTTAAAAACTCAAGAAAACAAGCATTTTTCCTTTTCCTATTCCCTATGTATTTTTTTTATTTTTTTTTTAAAAGCAGTTCTATCATGAGCGTCCTGTAATTGAAGCTTTTTGGTCTTGGGGAGTTTTCGAAAGAACAATTTCAAAGTCAGAGAGAAATAAAGAATGCTTGGATAAAAATATTGATCATTCGTTGACTATCTAATACATCTTAATTAGCAAGTTACCATGTAAACTAATTTAAGTTTTAGCTTTGAATTATGTCAGATTAGTTACCTCATACTTCAATTTAATAAAACGGAAAATAAGGCGACCTGGCGCAATGAAAGTTCAAAAGGCATTATAAATTTGTACTACCATATATATATTTTTTTTTGAAGAAATAAGATCTCTTGGCCTCTTACAATTTGAATAGAAGAAATTTTACAATTTGAATAGAAGAAAATGATTTTTTCAGATCTCTTATACGTAAAAAAAAATGAAGATTTATTGCAAAAGGGTCATAAAACTATATATTTTTTTTGTAAAGGACCAAAAAACGATTTCTTCTGTTCGAATCTCATTTACGTAAATATTTATTAATCCCTTTTGCAGAAAGAAGTACAGATGATACCAAAATTAATAAGGACAATATATATTCCTCAATCAAATTGTTTTCTATAGAAAATCTGATAAATTAGAAGTAAAAACAAATCCCCTCAGGTTACATGCGTAACAGCGTTTCTTTTTCTCCTTAGATTACTACTAGTAATTTCAATGAAAGAACTAAAGAAAGAGGCCTATAAAAGGTGTAATGATTTGTATACTTAAGCATAACAAGGGAAGAAGATCTGGTACATATAATAAAAGCTTCACGTTTTTCATTTGTGTAGGATTCAATTAATTCTCAATATCTTGAAATATTGAATTTAAAAGCATATAGTTTATTTGATCAAATGGCTAAAGTACCTGATCAAATGGCATATGGGGTACCTGTGGCACCCCTAGTTAGTGTTGTAGGGGATTGTTTTTGTGTACCTTATCAGATTGACTTGATTGTGAAGAAAAAGATAAGAGGAGTCACAGGTGCACATATTGATGTATTAGATATAACTGGTAATTTGCTCTTCCAACTTGATGGCAGTCTTTGGCAACTTAACAAGAAAAGAAGCATGCGCGATCCAGCAGGCCTTCCAATTCTCACTATGAGGGAAAAGGTATAGCTAGTCTACTTTTTCAACCATTTTTAGAGTTTTTCCCTCCAATTCCTTTACCATATCAACTGCAAAATCTCTATGGATTCTAACTTTTAATTTTTAGCACTGAACACATTATATTTTGAAATTATGTGTTCTAACATGCTATTTGTTGCAACATTAGTGAATTTTATACATAAAATTGTGTTCCGATCTGCATCAGAAGTACTAAGTTCATATGAACGCGGTGACACAATTGTAGCTGCATCTGTCTATGTACAATTTACCTCAATTGTACTAAGTTCATATGAACGCGGTTACTGATTTGTTAAAGAAATAATGACACCTTTCTAAATTTGAAAACTCTTTTAATTTCAAAATTCTTATTTTATCATTTAAGGCAGACACTTCTAGCCATAGAAATGTAAAAAGTTTAAAACAGTTAGGGTACTTCAAGTATGTGTCAAAAGTATTCCTTTTTTTAATTTCTTAAATTTCATGTCCGGTATAAATGAAACAGGAGTATTGTTCTCTTTAATTCAGGAAAATTAGGTACTTCTTTGTTGAAATATTTCTAGTCATGACGCCATTCCAAGAATTTTAGAATGGACTTAATTTTTTTGTACGTGGGAATATTGGCTTGACTAAGCTGTTTATGGTCTATATATTAGGCAATGACAAATCGACACAGGTGGACAGTTCATGGAAGGGAGAGTTCAGATGCAAGCCATATGCTGTATAGCGTGCAGCGATCTAATGCCCTTCAGATGAAAACTCGACTAGATGTTTTCTTGCCAAGCAATGCCATTGAAGATGTCCCTATTTTCCAAGTTATTGGATCTTATCATTCTCACTCATTCAAAGTGCACAGAGGCCAAACTCTGCTTGCTGAGGTACTAATAAATCTTGTTTTTTTTTGTCTACTTGAATCTTGATTATGTTTCTTAAATTAAATAACCCTTTTATGCAACTATGGTAGGTGAATGACAACTTCAAACTAGGAAGCTTTCTATGGAAAGGCAAGGAAAGCTTTCAAGTCAGAGTTTATCCTGGAGTGGATTATGCATTTATCATCTCACTTCTTGTGATCCTTAACGAAAATGATGTCTAGAAGACGTGTTATATGTGCTTGTAATTGGTAGTCTATTTGGTGGCTTCTTGTGATACTTCAATCTACCTGTGTGAGAGAGGATGTGAATAAATTTAGTCCTACTAAATACGGATCTTTGTAAGTTGTGATTGGTCTAGATGACACGTGTCCTTACATTCAGAAAGTTTTAATTATGTCCATTCTATTTGTCTCACAAGTATTCCCTCCGTCCAATTTTACTTGTCATTTATTGACTTGGCACGCCTGTTAAGGAGCCAGAAATAGAATGATAATTTTACTATATCAACCCAAAACTATTGTTAAGTAATCTAATGATTGAAATCACTTAAAGCTTACCAAAAAAATTGTGCACCCAACTAATTGAATATTTTGTTCGAACAATTCATGTATTCCCCATAAAAACATAGATCTGGAGCCAAAATTTTCATATCTTTTCATCTTATACAAAGTGTTGGAAAAAGGAATTGAAAAACCTATATATAATATAAAGCTATAGACCTAAGGTGATGCAGCATCTCTCTATGATCAGCATTTCTATTTTTTTTTTTCCTCCTTTTTTGACACCCCCCCCCCCCCCCCCCCACAAATTTCTCCATATAATAATACAATAATCTAATAATTAATTGAATAAATAGAAAGCCTCACCCACAAGCTTTTTTATTGCATTTCAATTAACATTATAATTGCATATCAATTAGCAGCCTTTTCACCTCCCCATATTCTCATAAATTAACATTTAGTGTTTTATTATAAATACAAAGGTGATGTTGATAGGTGAATTTCAATTTAGTGTTTTCATATCATGTTTTCAATTCATGTTCATTGAGAATCTGATCGTGTCCATTGCTTCCTGTTTTCTTTTGCTTCATGTTATTGATACTTTTCTCAATGTTCTATTCTGACGAAAGAAATGCAAGTCCTCCAGTAATAATTAGTATAATCAGGAGAAATACACTTTCAATATTAGTATTTTTAGTTGTTTTAATTTGCATATACTTATTAGTCTATCGTAGTATATTGAATTTCGTTAAGAGCGTTCTTGGGGTAAAGTTCAGCATTCGAACTTCCATTTGCTGACTTCTTGAACAATATTGAACGAAAATACATTCGACCAAGAACACATAGTTCTCCCAAGATTTTCTAATATTTGTTTCACTAATCGATAGTATAATCACATGTTAAAAACACGAACTACACCATATATATTCACAGTCTAAAGTAGCACTTGAATGACAAAGAAGAAGAAGAATGCTCCAATGAACAATCAGGAATCTTCAGTATTTTCTTTAAGAGAGAGGTTTTTCTTTCTATTGTCAAGAGAAGAATACGCAGAAGTGAAGAAGTTCACGTTAGGATTTCTTTTATATTTTCTTAAGTGACACAACTATTCAAGGACTTTTTTTCCAATAGTTGTGTCCTTTCTCCTTTTTCTTTTATTATTAATATTTCAATATATATATATATATATATATATATATATTTATTTATTTATTTATTTGGTTATGGATTTGGGTTGACTCACATGGGTGACCCCAATCCAGTTTCCAACATCTCCCACTCACACATGCTAGTTCAACTCTCATTCCTATTCTGTAACTTTCATACATAACGACTAGAGCGTATGAACAGTGTATACTTCGAGAGCTTTTCTGCTATACATATGTTAAGAACATATAGCAACTCGATTAATGGAGCTTAGAGTAGATTAAAGTATGCAGTACCCTATATCATTTATCACATTCACATCTCAACATCTCTTTTTTCATAACTTGAGTTCATCATTATGTTCTTGCCTCGAAAACAAACATAAAGGGTCGACCAATGAACACAATTAAAGTGATAATACTCAATGATCTTCCTCATCTCATGATCTCTCAATCTCAATATGATATGCTTTTCTAGAAGTATCCCACCAGACCGAGTCATTCATGATCTCTTGACAACATTCTAAGATGGCAAACACCAAATTGAATCTCAAGAAACTGATCAAAGTCATGAGGGTACAAAGAGAAAATTACTCATAATTTTCAGGGCTTCACACGATAACAAGTAAAGATTAAACTAGTATCGCCCTTATAGGTCACTAATGCATATGTGGTATGAATCACGTACCACAGTATTTACTCCTTCCTCATGGAGCGTATGTCTTTTGGCAAATTAAAACACTGTGCAGATGATAGTTCAGACAACTCATGTCTAACTTTGGGTTCACAAATCTGCTCATACATTTTATCCATCAGAACTTACACATGGCATTAAGACAAACTATCACATTTTAATCACATATAAAGACAAACAACATTATTACTATGAACTTCAAGCTCTCTATTATTATCACGCCTGACAATAATAAGTTTATAATTGTCTCATCTCTACTTATCACCTAGACAATAGAGGTGATTGCTTGTGTGAATAGACCAATCTGTTTGTCTTTCCGACATACTTACACATGGAATTTATGTTCTAAACATAAAAATCCATCTTATGTATATGAAACAATAGTAATGAATAATTTAGGCATTAACTAACATTTACCTCATAATGCAGTTTTTACATGAACATGATCTATTGAAATTAGGATTTATAAATACATCATCACTATGCAAACCCAACGATATCATATCTTTCATAAGCAACAATTGTTATGGGTTTTGTTAATAGGTCTTCTACCAAGTGATGCGTATAGATGTACTTCATGTTCACTTCTTTATGTACAACTATGTCTCTAACACAAAATTACACTCAATATCAATATATTTTATATTCTTAATAGCAAGAAGAACATAATTAGTATAACGACCCATTTCGTCGTTACTGTGAATTTCGAGAAAACCCGCAACTTCGACTCTTTAAAAATGTCTTTGTCTTAGTCCTACTTCTAGAAATTGCTAACTTGATCGAACTCATCGTACGCGTTGTGTGAGAGTATTGAATTTGGGCCACTAGGCCAGTAGGAACGCTGTAGCGACTCGCATGCCTCTACAACATTGGCGTTGTAGCGGTGTGCTTACCGCCAAAGCGTTCAAGTTGATTGGCCAAGGTACTACCACAGCGATTTCTATGCTGCCCTCGAGGTTCCGCTGAGGTGGGTCTCAGACCGCTACAGTGGTTACGTTCAGTGATTTTCCCTATTTAAGAGTTCATTTTGGGATTTGACTCCATTTTCTCAAAACCCTAAAGTTCAGACCCCTCAAGCCTTTTTGGGAGCTCAAATTCATATCTTCTTGGAAATGTAATCTTCCTAACTTCTTCTAATCCTTTCTTCACATAGCTAATTGTTTCTACGACCTTCACCTAGAAAGCTAATAAAAATGAGTTTCTTCCTTAAATCTTGAAAATAGATTTCTAAAAGATAGAGTTAAAAATGGTGAATTTACCTAGCTAGTAGCTTAAGTGGTTGACTTTAATCATGAATGGAGGTTAATAAATCACCTAGCTTTTTTATGATGGGAAAAGAGTTCTTTAGTAATGGAGGCCTAGAGAATCTAGAAATATTCAAATTCCCAACTTTCGTTATCAATCCGAATCTCTTATAAATGCTCTAATGGTGATTCCTATTTTCGGATCTCATGATTGTCTTAAGTTCCTTCGTGTGGATTGCGACGTGATGAGCAAATTGAAGATCTACAAATGTTCATGGCACCCGCTCGGCCTCGAGGTAGGTTAGGACTTCCTTTTCGGTACACTCCGATTAGATTTACATATTCGTGTATTAGATGGAACGGAGAATGCGTGTATAGGATTTTGGTGTTGGGATGGATTCTTAGAATGGTACTGTTGTGCGATCGGTGTGTTCGGGCTTGTGGCCTACAGACTTCTTAGGTTCATGTGTTGGTTTTCCTTGAGTATTGGTGAACTTTATGTGACTTGGAAGATTAGCTAAGCGGTACTTAGTTTGCTATGTTCCTTTGATGAGGAGTTCCCGTATGATGCGCATAATTTGTTCTATGCCATTAATAGTGAAACTTAATTGGTATTGAAATGGATAAAATGTACCAAAGATCGTGAATTGATTCTAGACTAGATATTAGCGATGTCTTGTAAGCAGAAAGTGAAATTATCATGTATTAATGTTGATAGGCAGTAAAAGAAGTGAGGTAATATTGTTATGTGACTTGCCTGTGTAGATTATCAGAGACTATTGATATTGGGGTAACTTACTTGTTGATGCTTGATACGAGGATAGTATTCTAGATGGCTTATATAGCCTTTCTATGATATTGTTGGTGTATCCATGCTTGATACTTGTGATATTGATTTGATCATTAATGTTGACTCATACATTGCACACATTCTCATCCTTCATGATATACTATTGATACATTGACGATACTTAAGGAGACACTGTGATAAGCTGGGCTCAGTTTAGATGAGAGTTACATGAGGTCCGATATCCGATGGTTGTCTCAGAATCGTGGTTGTGTTGTAGCGGTATCCAGGTTGTCTCCGGACCATGAGGTACATGGACTCTACGGGTCCCCCATGGGTTGTGCTGATAAAGATCCTCCGTGAGCAAAGATCTATAGTCTCATTACCGTTGGGCAAAGATTCGGAACGAGTGGTACATGGACTTCGCGGGTCCCCCATAGGTTGTGATACCGAGACGTCGATACTTCCGTCCGAAGTACATATGTTATGTGTACACAGTATTGCATTGCATATACATTTCATGCATCATTGCATTGCATTGCACTTGGCTTCTGTTGAGATATCCTTGTGATGTACTTGTGTTATATGAGTTCATATTGAGTATATTGAGACTTCACATAATTGGACTTAGTTGCTATATGTTATGTCCCGTGTTTTCGTACAATTGGAAATCGTGAAATAATTACGACTTGTGTGTTATAAGGACCTAATTTAAATTTTGTGAATATGACTATGTTGGTTGTGAAATCTTTGATGCTAAGACCTCGGGGAAGGCCGAGGGTAAATTTGGAATTTCGAAAATTAGTTTCGGGAATTACAAAACGGGACTTTAATGAATTGGGCCAAGGAAATTGAAATAAACATTTGGGCCCAAAGAGGTGGGGTGGCCGGCCACTAAGGCATGGTCCAAGCCCACTTTTAAAAGTCATGTGCTATGCACATGACCTCTAGTATGGATATATATCAATGTAACACTTAGAAATTATCAAGAAAAATCACAATTCATTCCTTTGAGTCAAAAACCCCATTTGGCCGAACCATAGAAAAAAAAAAAAAAAAAAATTCCTAGCTTGTGTTGTGATCCAAAAACCTTGGGTTCTACATATTTGTGAAGTACTCAAGACGCTCTCCGACGTGGTATAAATAGTTTGGCACGAGGACGACGTTTTCGGCAAGTCGGGTTTTCAAGAAAAGGTAAGAATTTTGCCCCTTTTATGTTATAGAATTGATACGAATGTATTAAGAATTGGAAATAGACGAGAATCCCGTAATTTTAACGTAAATAGAAAGTCGTGGGTGTGTGTTTGTAGAGTGTTTGGCCGTGAGCCATAGAGAGAAAAATTGGTGTGAATTGATCTTGGCTAAGTTGGTATAATGTGTTGTTGTGATCCTTATATCGTAAATGATTGATTGTTGAATTAAATTGGCGGTGGAAAACGAATTCGGATATTATCGGAAAGTGTATATCCTTGGTATCTTTATGTATATCATTGTATATTTAGGGTGCTAGAGACTTTAGATATGAACTTATAATGATGTTAATGAATTCGGAATGAAACGACGTGAGTTAGAATGTTCGTCGTGCACTTTTGATTGTTTTGAAGAATTATGGAACATAATGGATTTTGGTGTAATTTCGGGTATGGCTTGGATTGTAGTTAGATTGTGATTGTATAAGTTTGAATGTGGAAATGAATCCAATTATGTAGATGTAGAATTGGAGTTTTGAAAGTTTGAATGGAAGTTGCCAATTTAGATAACAAAGTGGAATTTTGAAGCTAGAATGGCTTGATTGTTGTTTGTGTTGTTTGTTGATGTGTGGGTTGTTGTTGTTGTTGTATTTTGAGCCGAGCTAAGTCTCGGGGATGTTAGATTTATAGGGGAAGTGCTGCCGAAAATTCGGTAGGCAAAAAATTGGAGTTAAAGGCATTTTTTAAGCCTAAGAATCTCAATTGGTAACTTTGACCATTTGCAGATTTTTGACGAAACGGGACTGGACTTTTGGAAGGGCTTACGACGTCTGTGAGGTATGTAAAGCTTCCCAATTCTTCATTTGGCATATCTTAGTGTGTTAGTTGAATATGAGACCTTCCGGAGCATTTCTGCTCCTCGAAACCCGATCCACAGGAAAGTTACTATTCATTCAATTCGATTGAAGCCTAAAGGCTCCCTTTTGGCTAGAATGCCATTATTCGTCCGAAACCTATCGAAATGTGGTCGGGTAACCTAGAAATGATTATGTATGACCCTTGGCATATTACTGCTCGAAAAAGAATATGTTCGCCACCTCACTTCGACTCGAGGTGGGTCCGTTACCCCAAAATGCCCGATTTGCCCTTCGGGCCATCTTTGAGAATAGAGTTGAACGTACCACTTCTGATCTTTGGAACATCCTTCCACGGGGTATGTTTGGACTATTCGATGCACTAATCCAGGTTTTGAACTATATGGACCATTTTGGAATCGTTTTGCAAAATGAAACCTTATGTCGACTAAGTATTCGACTATTTTGTAATAGGATATGATTTATGAGTTTACTTTGTTTTGAAACACTATTTTGAAATACGATTTGCATTTGTTTGCTCACGACTCCGCTCGTGCCTTATTATGACTTCGTTCACCGGTTCCCGGGCCGGTTTTGATTCGTGCGCCTTATGACAATTCGGCCGTATGCTGTGTTACTGTTCCCGAGGCTTCGCCATAGGGCCGGGTTCCGTTTGGAGTTATGCTGTGATATGGCTCGTGATGCGATACGCTCACCGATGATTATGATTATGTTCGGGGATGTACGGAGATTTGAAACCTTCTGGTGTTATGCTGTGTGTGGCGCCAGCGTCGGAGTGGCGACCACGTTCTTAAGCGTTTGCATGATTTTATTTGCATAAAACATATGTATATGATTTTGATACAGATTTTGACATACCAGTTTGTACCCCACTTTGACATTTGATTTGCTTTCGGTTTTGATCTATAATTCTGTACTCCGTGCTTTACATACTCAGTACATATTTCGTACTGACCCCCTTTCTTCGGGGGCTGCGTTTTATGCCCGCAGGTGCAGATATTGGTGATCCTCCGCAGTAGGCTTCACTTCTTGCTATTCCGGAGTACTCTTATCCGATCCGGAGTCCACTTTTGGTACAGACTCTTTTGCTTTGTATATATTTGGTATGTCTGACTATTTGGGTACGGCGGGGCCCTGTCTCGCCACATGTCTTTGTTTTGAGTTCGTAGAGGCCTGTAGTCATATATGTGGGGCGAGGGTCCTATGTGTTTATTGTCTGATTTTGCTTTCGGGTCTTAAAGCGGTCTGTTTGATATGATGGCCCCAAATGGCCCTTTTGTATATATATTTGTATTTTGACCGGCGATGTCTATTCCGCCGCTTTGTTTGAGTTTGATTTGATATGACCGCTTAAGACATGTTTTCGATATAAATTATGTTTGATATAACTTCTTGTAAATTCTGAAATAAGTTTGGATTCGGAAATGAATATGCGATTTGGTCTGGGCACCCAGGTAGGGTGCCAGTCGCGGCCCACGGGGCTGGGTCGTGACACTATAATAGGCCATGATCTTGGATTACCTTTGTGGATTGTTTGTTGGTCCGTATGTGTTGGTTTCCTAAAATTAGGTAAGTACTGAATATCGGAATGACGAGTATACTTCGATACTAAGATCGAATAGTGTAATGATACTTGACTTGTGATACTTTTGTGAAATTGCCTAGTGTATAGTAAGTGAGGTAAAAGAATGTATAATGTAAGTTGGGAAATCGGATCTCTAAGGAAGAGTTAATGAATTTAAGAATTTTGATGTTATGACGAGCGGTACGTAATGTGCATTGTTGACTTAGTTTTACTTACTATGCTTATTTGTGAACTATTTTACAGACATATTCCTCTAACCATTGTCAGCCTATGATGCTTACCAGTACTAGTGTTGCACTGATACTACTCTTGCTACATCCCTTCGAGGTGTAGAATTTTTCAGGGAATTGATTGTTGGAGTTTTCGGAACATGCACGGTGTCTATCTCGAAGGCCTCCATCCACTTCATTCTGGGATGGAAGTTGGGTCTTAGAGTTATTATTGTATTCCGGTTCCACATTAGTCGCTCTTGTACTTGTCTAGACCAGTTCATGGGAGCAGAAGTGAGTCATTGTATTTATTTAATTGTTGTAATCACTTCTGCTGTTTGGTTTAATACATTGGTTGATTTTCGCTGTTAATTATTCATATCTTGGAGGAAATAAATTTTGTTCTTTAGTTGAATGCTTATTTTGATTGAGGGTACACCTACCGGGGCGGGAATGGTAGGTGCCCGCGCAATCCTAAAATTGGGTCGTGATACTCAGATTTAGATTTTCTCTCATCTAAATCTTCTTCCCAATTCCTTGACAAGATAAGGAATATTATACCGTGCCTTTAAGATACCTCTGCATCATCTTAATTACTTTCCAGTATTATTGTCTAGTGGAGTATGAGGACACGTCCTCCCACTCAAAGTTTTGCCTCAAGAAATATAAGTATTTATGATCAAGAATACATGATGCTTCGACCTTTATGCTTGAGTTTGAGAACCCTTTGTTCCCAATAGCTTTAATATCCAAACTCTCAATCAACTCCTATTTGGTATCACAGACTCCATTTCAATTTCCATTGTTATAACTATTTATCCTTAGGGTATGTAAGAGCCTACAGTACATTATGTGGCTCTTTTCATCAAGTGGAGTAACTATATATGCTTCCCTTCAATCTCAAATCAATGAGGGAGAATGCAAGGACGACTCGCGCATCGAGGTTGAGATTGACAAACTGATTATCAATTAATTAGTTACTCCCACTAGGACCAACACAATTAAATGGATTTTTTATGGTATTTATATTGGTGTGATAGGAACATATCCATTATCACCAAATAAATCCACCCAAATCCATTCAAATATATACAACAGAAGTAATTCGGTCCTTAGTTTCATAAAGAGATAAGTCATTTACTCATCTCACCCTACTTAAAAACTATTCACTTAGCATACAACATCAAGTTATTCAAATTCAATTATAATGCAACTTTTGTTCACATATGAACAACATAACTCTTGGACTATTTAGAGTATTTTAGAAAGATAAATTTTCTCCCCTTGGAACTAATTTCATGTGGTGAAAATGGATTATGAATAAAAGTTGCACAAACTCAAATCAGGTTTTTTCTTTCCACAACTCATATGGAATAACAATAACTTACACTATTAAAAAACTGCCAAAAATCGATAGACAAAAAACTGACAACTAACCGACGGAAAACCGATGCAATGCATCGGTTTTTAGCATTTCTATTTTTTTAATTAGAAAACCGACGAACGACGTCAGTTTTTTTGGAAGAATTTTGAAACTATATTTCCACCAATTTTTTTATTTTTTTTTACAAAAACTGACATCCCACGTCGGTTTTATTAAAAAAAAAATTAATATAAAACTGACGGACAACTTCGATTTTATTTTAAAAAAAATATTTACAATTCATTTTGTTTTTTAAAAAATTAATAAACGATTTTTTTTAAGGAAACCGACGGACCGAGTCGGTTTTTAATATTTTTTTTTTGGTCAGATGCTGGTCAACTTTTTAAAAAAAATCAACGGACAGGGTCGGTTTTGTCTGTCGGTTTTTTTAAAACAAAATAGCCATATGGGTTTCGCTCTTCATTTCTCCTTCTTCCCAAACAAAAAAACCCCATTCCTCTAAAACCCTACCTGCCGCCAACCCCTTCCTCCCAGCCCCGTCGCCTGCGCAGCCCACCCCCACCTACCCCAGACCCTTTTTTAACTTAGTAAATTGAGGTTAGTTTCTTTTAAATTAGGGCTTTTAAAATTCTTTCAATTTTAGTTTTATTTGTAGATTTTAAGCCTAATGTTAGTCTATTTAGCTTTGTTAAACAGCATTTGTAATGTTATTAATGTTGAATTTGTGAAAAAAATGTAAACTTTATTTGACTAATTTACTTTTTTTTTTTCTTGAGATTGTGCCATATTTTATGTTCATTGTCAATGCATTTGTGTTAGCTTTGTTATCATTGTTTGTAATATTATTGATGTTGAATATGTGCAAAAACGTATACTTTAATTATTTGACTAATTTTTTTTTTGTTGGATTGTGCTTTTTGTTAGAATCCATAAGTTATTAGAATTGTTATTGAACATTCAAAATCAGAATTGATTGAGATTGTGCTTTTCAATGTTAGAATTGTTAAGTTATAGTATTTTTATAACCTCAAAACTAAAATGTAGACTTTCTTTCACTAGATTTACTTTTCAATATTTAGAATTAGTTGGGATTGTGCTTTTCAAAGTTATATTAAAGTTAGAATCCATAAGTTATTAAAGTTAGAATTGTTATTGAGCATTCAAAATTAGAATTGGTTGGGATTGTGCTTTTCAAGGTTAGAATTATTAAGTTATAATATTTCTATAACCTCAAAACAAAAATGTAGACTTTATTTGACTAGATTTACTTTTCAATTTTTAGAATTAAAGTTAGAATCCATAAGTTATTAAAGTTAGAATTGTTATTGAGAATTCAAAGTTAGAATTGGTTGGGATTGTGCTTTTCAAAGTTATATTAAAGTTAGAATCTATAAGTTATTAAAGTTAGAATTTGTAGGTATTGTGCTTTATTAAATTATTGATGTTCAATTTGTGAAAAAATGTAAACGTTATTTGACTAGTTTGCTTTATATATATATATATATATATATATATATATATATATATATCACTATATGTTTTTATATAGTCTGCTACTACCTGATACCAAATTCTTGTAGTCTTAAAAGATTTTCTTTAGTATTACTTAATCTTATATATTCTTGATATAGTTTTTCTAGCTCTTGGTAAGAAATAATCTTAATTGGGAAATATTTTTTATCAGCGATGAGATAGTTAGAGCTGAAGATCATATTAGACATCTAGAGCAACAAGTAAAATTTATCCCCTTAGGGTAATGCAAGATAATTATTTAGAGGTAAAACAAGAGCTAGAAAAACTATATCAAGAATATATAAGATTAAGTAATACTAAAGAAAATCCGTTAAGACTACAAGAATTAATAGACATAATATCAGGATTAGAATATAAGTTACTAAGATATATAAAATCTAGAAAGACCTCAAAGAACCAAAAGCGATTTAGACCATATTAATCGTATGAGAACACTACCCTTTGTTAGAAAAATAGCTATTAATCATTTGTATTTATATAGAGATATAGAGAAACGACGAGAATATAGACAAGTAGAAAAAACCTTAAGTGCATATTTAGAGATATTAAATTCAGAAACATTATCATCAATAATAAATAATAGACTCTTACAAAGTCAGATTAACGAAGAAACAATCTCTGCTATAACGTGGGAATTACAAGGTCTTAGAGAAGATATAGAAAGACTTACAACTAGTATAGAGTACCAGAAGAAAGGCCAGATAAGTTAGACAATGTTAAAGAATTACAATTTTTTTTAGGAATAGTCAATTATGCTAGAAATTTTATAAAAGATTTAGGAAAAATAGCAGGACCATTGTATTCAAAGGATAAAGCAAGAAAGTAGTGTTGTTTTCAAATAAATTTTTAACAATCCTACTCGGTACTTCCTTACTCCGATATGCAGTAATAAAATTAGAACAACTAAGCATAAGCAGTTGGTTTCATATTAAAAAATTGAAGAATAATAGGTTCTTCTATAGGCATTCTTTTTCCTTTTTTCTAGTGTCTCTTTTACTATACTTTCTTTGCTTAGTCTGGGATGCTTCTACCACCTCTAATATTCTAGTGATGTCTTTATTATTATCTTGTATTTTTTCACTAAAATTTATGACTAAATCTACTAATGTGTTCAACTGTTTGTCTTCACTATGTAATATATGGTCTCCGTTACTGAAATTACACTTTATAATACTATGATCTTTTAATGCTCTATATTTCTTTTCTGGGTATATTCTTAAGTCTAAGTATTCTAGATTTTTTTTTGTAAGTGTGTTTTTCTTTGTAGAAGTTGCTCCTTGCGTAAGTGTCTTTGGTAGTCTCCGTCTTGAACATCCCTCATATTCACTTTTTGGCAAAGTGACAGCCATCAACGGATTTGATGAGTCTTTACCGGCTACCGTTTGAACCGGACTAGCTGTATCCTTACCCGATACAGTGGGTCTGACTGCATTCATTGGGGAATGCACACCCGTCTCATCCATTTTTGTCTGAGATGGAGAACTTTGAGATTGCACCAATTCGAACTTAACCGCTTGTAGTCTCTGTTCTAATGTCTTCACTTGATGCCGTTTTAATGTCCAAATCATAAGGGACGATGTTGGCCGTGGTTATCGGAGTGTGGTTAAAGAAGACTGTTATTAAGAACAAAGGTTAAGAGAAAGAGATGAACAGTATAACAAGATTCGTGACTGGACAAAGTCCAGATTAAAATAAAAAAATAAAAAAAATAAAAAAAACAAAAAATTTGGGAGATAGACAGAAAACTAGAAATATAACTACATGATACAAAGAAATATCGAAGTGAGGAAGTACTGAGTAGGATTGTTAAAAATTTATTTGAAAACAACACTACTTTCTTGCTTTATCCCTTGAACTTTTCTTATTGAAAGAACTTATAAAATTTACTACCCCCTTCTAAGTTTGGTATCAGAGCGAGAAGATTTTTAAACAAACGGTAGTTTTGAAGGATGGGAAGCAGTACTAAAAGCAAAACCTAATAAATATAGTAATAAAAATGAAGAGAAGATATGTGCTTATCAAAGTGGTAAGTATAAAGAAAAAGGAAATATGAGTAGTATAGATACAAAGATTTTAGTTGTAATATATGGATTAAATAGTTTTAGACTATATATCCTGAATAAACCAGAAATACTAGTTAGGATAGACTGCGAAGCTATAGTTAAATTCTATCAAAAGATAAATGATAAAAATAGTAGTAGAAGACGATGGCTAAATTTTTTAGATACCATTTCTATTTATAATTTAAAATTTGAACATATAAAAGGAAAAGATAATAATTTAGCAGACCAATTAAGAGCCTCCTTCGTTTCTTTATCTAATTGGAAGAAGATCAATTTTTGTGCTTTTCTAGTTATTTTGACTTTTTCTTTTTGAGGTGTTATTTCTACCTTTTTTAATTGGTCTATTAATTCTTCAACTTTTTTTATTTTTAGAGGTCTCTTTATTTTTCTCTTTTTGTTGTTCACTTAACAACCGAACGCGCTCACCTATTAATTCTAATCTTGGTACTATTATTTCTATTTTCTTTATTATTTCTAATATTAATGAAATTATAGTAATATTTTGTTGTAGTATTATTTGATCCGATTTAGCGTTAGGTATAAATGTGTTATGAATTTTTTATGCTTTTTCTTTTTGTAATTGTCTTTATCATAGGTTTGTGTAGTGTAAACTACGCTTTTACAAAAATTCATTTCATTTTGTTTTAGCTGTTTTTGTATCTGTATATGAGTACATTTTTCTTGTAGTATATCCATTATATGTTGTATTCTATGTCCTATAGACCATTTTATATTAGGATTCTGCACTACTCCGTCTCTCTTATTCCATCTATCTTCTATTTCTCTTCCTAAGGCTACTGGTAGTTTATTAAACAATTTTTTACCTAATTCTTGATCAAACACATTTCCACTAATAGTACAGTGGTAAAAATAATCGTTTAATTTTTTTTTAATATGAAACCAACTGCTTATGCTTAGTTGTTCTAATTTTATTACCGCATTTCTTTGTAGTACTAATAATCCACTATTTGGATCCTCTCCTGTAATTAAAGTATGTATTTTATTAGTAAAATTATATGGATTTGCTCCCATAGATACTAAGTGTTGAAATTCCATTGGAAAATTTTCTTTGTAAGCTTCCCATAGAGCTTTGGCTGATTCTCCTAAACTTTCCGGTAACGGAACCAGGACATCTACAAACGGTATTTAGACTATTCGTAGAAAGTGGAATAATAATTTGTAAGAAAAAAATGAAATTATGTAAAAATTATATAAACTTTTTAGGAGTAGTACAATATTTCCACCTAATTTAATAAAAATTCTAGAAAAACAAGTTGCAGCCATGCAAATGGATGGAACACATAACATATATAGATATTATGTTCATAAGGCCTACATTAGCTTTATAAATACATGTTCAGAATTTTACAAACCAAGCTATAAAATGGATAAGATATGGGAAAGAGACCTTAATATAAATGTAGATTTTGTCATAGGATTAGACTTTATGTTACATGATAATGGCAGCTATATGATTACAAGAGATGGAGTAATCTTCTTAAAAAATATTACTCATACACCAGTACAAGTTCTTAAGACTGAAACTAGAATCCGTCATAAGAAGATCCCTACCACAGACCGAAGCAACCTGCAAAAGAAAGAAGACAGTTGTTGTAAAGATTGTCAAGAAAATAATACATGTTGTAAAGATAAGAGTCTGCTACTACTATTCCTTTCTAAAGATCTATTACTGAATTCCATCTTTGTGCATCATGTGCTGCTATATTTAATATTTTACCTTTATTACCTCCTTCTTGAAGAATAATAGGTTCTTCTATAGGAATTCTTTTTCCTGATGGTTTAACATTGTCTATAGGTTCTCCTGCTGTTCTAAAAACTCTTCTTCTAGGTACATTTCCTTTGCTTGTGTCCACTGTGTATTGTTCTCCTGTTATTCTTTGAAATGGACTAGAACTAGATGCACTAGATTCCATTAATTCTTTTTGGCTTATTATTGAGTCTATCTCTATTTCGTCATCACTATATTGCATATCTTCTAATATTTTATCAAATTCGTCTGATTTCTTTTGGTATATATGTTCTACTCTATATCCCCAATTATCAATTCGAGCTTCACATAATTTAAAATGACTTATGGTTTCTTCTATTGTTAGTTCTCCTAACTTACACCATTTACATCTAAAAATCATATTTTTGTTGATTTTCAAGAAACATTTATAAATGTAGACGAATATATGTCAGATACAGAAAGTATATATTCTATAGTAAGTGTTGACGCTGAAGAAAAAATCAAAACAGACTCGTCAGACTCAGAAGCAGAAGAATTAATCAATGAAATAGGATTAGAAAATCTAGACTTAGAAGCAATAGATAATTTAGAAAATATAGCGGAAGACTGTAACTATGAGTTCGAACGAAATAAGGGATTGGATAGTAATGCATGTTTCTTTTGTAAATGGTATCCTAGTAGAGACAAAAGAGCTAAATGTAAAAATTGTTATATAGAAGGATGTACAATGTGTATAGAAAAAGAATTTAAGACAAAAATAAATAAAGAGGAAACTCATAAAAAAATTGAAGACCCTACTATTAATCTAAGAATAATAACATTAGAAACAAGAATAAATGAATTAGAAACTAGATTATGTAACCTAGAAAAAAGAAAACAAAAAGAAGTAGATGGTGAAGACGAAGAAATAAGATTATCAAATATACAACCAATAATGAAACCATTAAGAACAATACCAGAAGATTCTCAAGCAGAATTAATGAGTATAGAAGACCATGAAGCATTAGTATGTAATGAAGATAAAAAATTAGGAACAATAAAAATACTTGCAAGAATTAAAATAGATGATTATGAGATAGAAACATTAGCATTAGTAGATTCAGGATGCACAAAGTGCATAAAACCTTTTTAGGAGAAGATATAGAAAGACTGACAACTAGTATAGAGTACCAGAAGAAAGTTTGTAAAATAAAAATTCCGTTAAGATAATAAATAAGCCTAGAAAAAATAGATACATTAAAAAGTCTAGAATACTTAGACTTAAGAATATACCCAGAAAAGAAATATAGAGCATTAAAAGATCATAGTATTATAAAGTGTAATTTCAGTAACAGAGACCATATATTACATAGTGAAGACAAACAGTTGAACACATTAGTAGATTTAGTCATAAATTTTAGTGAAAAAATACAAGATAATAATAAAGACATCACTAGAATATTAGAGGTGGTAGAAGCATCCCAGACTAAGCAAAAGAAAACTTTCGAAAAATTAGAACAAAATCTCGATTACTTAAAAACACAAGAATTAGAATTAGAAAAGAAAGTCCAGACTCTAGTTAATAAATTTAATCTAGAAAAATTACCTACAAAGACGGAAATAGAAAAGTTAGTTAGAGTTATTACAGAAAAACCAAAAGAGATAGAACTAAAGACAACCCAAATAGTCTCTAAAATAACACAACGGGTAGAAGTTTTAACTAGTGATATTAAAGAATTAAAAAAGACAATAGAAGAACTAAAAGAAATCACTTTTTCATGAGCAAACCAACTTTAGCTCAAGAAGAAGCCTCAAAATTAATAGAAAAGTCTATACCTTTACCACCAGATTCCTCCATTATTTGTCATGTCTACTTCTGTTAGTCGTATTATTGATTTTTTTCATGTCTGACCATCTATCGTCATAAATTACTATTAAAACTTTAGTTCCTAAGTTTTTTCTAGTTAATCCTTTTAATCCTACTACTATTAATCCCATATGCATTAAACTTCTTCCAGTATTTTTTATTTGTCTTACAGCCGCTGGGTCTATTAAGCTTATTGTAGTAACTTTAGTTCCTATGACTGATAATTGTTCTTCTCTATAATGTCTATATAATTGTGCTGTACTTGAGAACTGTCCTATATTATATAAGGTTTTTGGATTTAATAGTTTTAATTAATTTTGTTGGAAAATCTGTATGTCTCGGTCTACATCTATTACCTCACTTAACTGTTGGTTATTTTCCTCTGGTGTTCTTCTACTTAAAATTCTTGATAAGAAATTATTACCTATTCTATTTTCTAAAAAAAACTTACTCTTGGTCTTTCTTGCCTGCCATATGAGACAAAAGGCTGAAAGATTCGTTGGACAAAGCAACGGCTAGAAGACATTTGCAGAAAAAGAAGGCTTTATTAAAAGCAACTTTAATAAAGCAGCCACAATAAATGGACAGATCAGCTAACAGACGAGTAAATAAAGTTTCTTTTGAAAAAGTTCACGTGACGATGGGGCCCAAAGAGCACCCTGCTGAACTAAAGAGATTCTTTAGCATTTTGAAATCCGGAGTTAAAGTCCGCCAGACGCCTATAAATAGCATCATTTGTGGAAAAGCAAAGACATCACCAAGAAGAGCATCAACCACCTCACTCTAGAAAATTTTCATATTCCCCTTCTCTTTCATCAAATGCTCCAATCCCTTGCCCAGTCCAAAACCTGTGTAATATAAACCCCTATTGTAAATCAGTATTAAGTTTTAATAACTACCCCCTAGTGTGAAGTAGCTTTTGGGGTTCCCCGAAAGGGAAACCTCTCTCCTTCTTCAAACCATGTAAGTTTATTTACTATGTTTTCTGTACTAATCTCCCTATTGTGTAAATTATTTTGTGATTATTATGTTTAAGTAATTACTTCCTTATCATCATGAATCTGTTATTCTTAGTATATGGTTATTCTCTTAACTTCTTAATAACCTCGATGGATTAACCTATAAATTCCTAGGTTTTAAAGAGGCCGTTTTAATGTCCAAATCATAAGGGACGATGTTGGCCGTGGTTACCGGGGTGTGGTTAAAGAAGACTGTTATTAAGAACAAAGGTTAAGGGAAAGAGATGAACAATATAACAAGATTTGTGACTGGACAAAGTCCAGATTAAGATAAAAAAAAAAAAAAAAAAATTTGGGAGATAGACAGAAAACTAGAAATATAACTACATGATACGAAGAAATATCGGAGTGAGGTAATACCGAGTAGGATTGTTAAAAATTTATTTGAAAACATACTACTCTCTTGCTTTATCCTTTGAACTTTTCTTATTGAAAGAACTTATAAAATTTACTACCCCCCTCTAAGTTTGGTATCAGAGCGAGAAGATTTTTGGACCTAAACCTATATCTTAAAACCTATATTTTAGACAAAACTATATGAGACAACATAGTTTTACTCAATATATAAGTTATAATTATCGTATGATATATTTCACTCAAAAAAGACTTGCAAATCTTAGACAAACCAGAAAGTTTTTAACTGAATACAGTAGATACATAGACGTAGTCCATCGCCGAGACTTACATAATAATATAACAATACTAAGTTTAAGAAATAATCTTAATTGGGAAATATTTTTTATCAACGACGAGATAGTTAGAGCTGAAGATCGTATTAGACATCTAGAGCAACAAGTAAAATTTATCCCCTTAGGGTAATGCAAGATAATTATTTAGAGGTAAAACAAGAGCTAGAAAAACTATATCAAGAATATATAAGATTAAGTAATACTAAATAAAATCCGTTAAGACTACAAGAATTAATAGACATAATATCAGGATTAGAATATAAGTTACTAAGATATATAAAATCTAGAAAGACCTCAAAGAACCAAAACCGATTTAGACCGTATTAATCGTATGAGAACACTACCCTTTGTTAGACAAATAGCTATTAATCATTTGTATTTATATAGAGATATAGAGAAAATACGAGAATATAGACAAGTAGAAAAAGCCTTAAGTGCATATTTAGAGATATTAAATTCAGAAACATTATCATCAATAATAAATAATAGACTCTTACAAAGTCAGATTAACGAAGAAACAATCCCTGCTATAACGTGGGAATTACAAGGTCTAAGAGAAGATATAGAAAGACTTACAACTAGTATAGAGTACCAGAAGAAAGCTTGTAAAATAAAAATTCCGTTAGGATAATAAATAAGCCTAGAAAAAATAGATACATTAAAAAATCTAGAATACTTAGACTTAAGAATATACCCAAAAAATAAATATAGAGCATTAAAAGATCATAATATTATAAAGTGTAATTTCAGTAACGGAGACTATATATTACATAGTGAAGACAAACAGTTGAACACATTAGTAGATTTAGTCATAAATTTTAGTGAAAAAATACAAGATAATAATAAAGACATCACTAGAATATTAGAGGTGGTAGAAGCATCCCAAACTAAGCAAAAGAAAACTTTCGAAAAATTAGAACAAAATCTCGATTACTTAAAAACACAAGAATTAGAATTAGAAAAGAAAGTCCAGACTCTAGTTAATAAATTTAATCTAGAAAAATTACCTACAAAGACGGAAATAGAAAAGTTAGTTAGTGTTATTACAGAAAAACCAAAAGAGATAGAACTAAAGACAACCCAAATAGTCTCTAAAATAACACAACAGGTAGAAGTTTTAACTAGTGATATTAAAGAATTAAAAAAGACAGTAGAAGAACTAAAATAAATCGATCTTTCTTGAGCAGACCAACTTTAGCTCAAGAAGAAGCCTCAAAATTAATAGAAAAGTCTATACCTTTACCAGCAGACTATAAAAATTATATACCTAACGCTAAATCGGATCAAATAATACTACAACAAAATATTACTATAATTTCATTAATATTAGAAATAATAAAGAAAATAGAAATAATAGTACCAAGATTAGAATTAATAGGTGAGCGCGTTCGGTTGTTAAGTGAACAACAAAAAGAGAAAAATAAAGAAGTTGAAGAATTAATAGACCAATTAAAAAAAAGGTAGAAATAACACCTCAAGGCTGATAAAGGTATAGACTTTTCTATTAATTTTGAGGTTTCTTCTTGAGCCACCAGAAGAAAGTATATATATATATGTATATATATATATGCTTGCAATTGTGCTATTTTTTTATGTTCATTGTCAATGTATTTGTGTTAGCTTAGTTAGAATTGGCTGGGATTGTGCTTTTCCAAGTTATATTAAAGTTAGAATCCATAAGTTATTAAAGTTAGAATTGTTATTGAGAATTTAAAGTTAGAAGTGGTTGGGATTGTGCTTTTCAAGGTTAGAATTGTTAAGTTATAATATTTCTATAAGCTCTAAACTAAAATGTAGACTTTATTTGACTAGATTTACTTTTCAATTTTTAGAATTAAAGTTAGAATCCATAAGTTATTAAAGTTAGAATCGGTTGGGATTGTGCTTTTAAAAGTTATATTAAAGTTAGAATCCATAAGTTATTAAAGTTAGAATTGTTATTGAGAATTCAAAGTTAGAATTGGTTGAGATTGTGTTTTCTTAAGTTATATTTTAATTTAGAATTCTTAAGTTATAATATATTTCTATAACCTCAATAATTTGTGGGTATATTTTTGTAGATGGATCGTATGTGGATGTATAATATGAATAATAGTGATCGTGTAGGTGTACATGATGAATTTGTTGAAGGTGTTGATGGGTTTATCACACATGCAATGTCACTTTTTCCTTTTCAAAATGAAGGGGTAATTAGGTGTCCTTGTTCTCGTTGTCGGTGTTTGAAGTATTTGAAATCGGAAGCGGTTAGGGTTCATTTATATAGTCGTGGGTTTAAGGAGAAATATTATGTTTGGACTGATCATGGAGAGACTGATGGGGTCAATGGAGTATTTTATAATATGGTTATTGGTGAAAGTAGTGTTTCGCAGGAATATAGTCATGTCCAATATGATAAAGTCAATGATATGGTTAATGATACTTTTGGCATACAGTCTGGGTTTGAACATGAGCCAAATTTTGAGCAACCTCCTAATGAAGAAGCAATGCACTTCTATCAAGAATTAGAAGAGGCTAGTCGTCCACTTTGGGTAGGGAGTCAGCATTCTAAGTTGTCTGTTGCAGTTAGAATGATTAATATCAAATCAGATTGGACTGTTGCTGAAGCTGCTATGGACTCAATGATTAAGCCTGTGGGGGAACTAGCCAGTCCGGAATTCGACATACCTAAGAGTTACTATGAAGCAAAGAGATTGGTTTTCAAATTAGAATTGTCGTATGATAAAATTCATTGTTGTCCAAACAGTTGTATGTTGTTCTATAAGCAAAATGCTGATTTAAATGAATGTAAATTATATGGACATGCACGTTATAAGCGGACACCTAGTGGGAAGATGGTTTCAATTAAGGCGATGCATTATTTACCTATTATACCTAGGTTAAAGAGGTTGTTTGCATCGCCAAGTTCTGCTCCTCGCATGAGATGGCACAGCGAAAATAGAAGGACACCTG
This sequence comes from Lycium barbarum, assembly GCF_019175385.1. Taxonomy (NCBI): domain Eukaryota; kingdom Viridiplantae; phylum Streptophyta; class Magnoliopsida; order Solanales; family Solanaceae; genus Lycium; species Lycium barbarum. The sequence goes on along the minus strand of NC_083345.1, from coordinate 44,614,984 downwards.
GTGTTATTTGCCATCCATCGGATGGTGAAGCGTGGAAACATTTTGACAGAACTTATCCTGATTTTGCTAGTGAACCAAGAAACATTCGTTTGGGTTTGTGTGCGGATGATTTCACACCATACTCTGTTTCGGCAGCACCTTATTCTTGTTGGCTTGTATTTCTTACTCCATATAATCTACCGCCTGAGATGTGCATGACAAGTCCCTACATATTCCTAAATTGTGTTATCCCTGGTCCCGGTAATCCAAAAGTTTTGATTGATGTCTATCTACAACCTTTGATTGATGAGTTAAAACAATTGTGGTGTGAAGGTGTAGTGACATATGATGTATCAACTAAGAGCAATTCAATATATGTGCTTCTTTGATGTGGACTATTAATGATTTTCCTGCGTATGGGATGTTGTCTGGTTGGATGACTGCTGGAAAACTTGCTTGTCCTCATTGCATGGAAAATAGTAAAACTTTCACTTTAAAACATGGCCACAAAAATTCATGGTTTGATTGTCCTTGTCAGTTCTTGCTTATGGATCACGAATTCAGGAAAATGAAACAAGCATTTAGAAAGAATAAAACTGAAAATGATTCTCCACCTCGAATATTGTCAGGAGAGGAAATTTCGGGGAGGGTTTGTCACTTGCCTAAGGCCACAGAAGTTGCCCCTTATAGACTACCTGGTTATGGTGTTGAACATAATTGGACTAAACAGAGCATATTCTGGGAGTTACCGTATTGGAAGAATAATCTTCTACGGCATAATCTTGATGATATTGAAAAAAATTACTTTGATAATTTGTTCAACACTGTTATGGATGTTAAAGGCAAGACAAAAGATAACCCTAAAGATAGATTGGACCTAAAGGAATATTGTAGGCGCCCTGAATTGAACTTGCAAGAGTTAGCGAATAATAAAGTGTTCAAGCCCAAGACTAGTTTTTCATTCACATTGGAGGAGAAACGGGAGATTTGTCAATGGGTTAAGAATTTGAGGATGCCAGAGGGGTATGCGTCCAATTTTGACAAGTGTGCTGCACAGGCACCGGGATATCATGGTCTACAACCGGGAGATACAAATTTGATCGGTCAGGTTTTCATCGTGCCTGAGGGAGCTGGGTAAGATTATCTTTTATTAAGTTTTCCTAAAGTTTTTTTCATCTTAATCTTATATGTGTTAAATATTTTAACTGCAGGTACTATCCAGACCACAAAACTACAAAAGCCTTACTGGATGTTGTTCGGAGGCTTTATGGCGATCGGTTTTATACTTCATGGGGTGAAATCCCATATGATACTCGACAGGCTATGTTTAGAGAGTTTAACGTATGCATCTTATTATACATTTCATAACTTGAATTTACTTTTATATAAATCATCTAACATTAGTCATTTGATTTGAAGATGTATTGTACATGGGATCTAATGGACAATGATAGGGTTGCTGCGAACTTTGAGAGGAAGGGGAGTGCAAGGTTGTCTGATTGGTTTTCGAGGGCTAGAAGGTATATGAGGAAGCCCCAATGGCTAACCAACAAATAGTGGGAGAAACTTAAGGCATATTGGTGAACTCCTGAGTTTATCGCCGAGTCTAAGCAGGCAAAGGCTACCCGTGCGTCCCAGAAAGGTGGCTTTTTGCACACTGCGGGTGCAAGAAGTCAGGGGCACGTGGCTAGGACAATGGTAAGTAGTTTTATACTTTTAAAGTTATCTACGATCAATATATCATTATTGAGTTATTAATTCTATCTTTAACATGTTTTTTTTTCCCGAAAAAGGCTACAGGACAGATGCTGACTCAAGATCAGCTATTCCTAAAGACCCACACAAAAAAGAAAAAGCAGGAGTCGGATCCGATCGTATGGGTTGAGGACAGGGCTCGTGATTCCTATGTAAGTGATAATTTTATTATTTAAGTAATTATATATAAGTCTAATTATGATATATTCGTTATATACTAAGTTTTATTTTTTAATATACAGACGCAATTTATGCAAGATGTGGACTAGCATAGCCAAACTCAGCCTGACCACCTGAGCCGTCCTCCACCGGAATTAGAGATAGATTTTTGGTGTAGAGTAGTTGAGGGAGTATAAAAGGGTAGAGCATACGGTCTAGGCCAAGAGACAACTTAAGTCGCCTTCGGTCAGGATTGCGAGGTGAAGGGTCTTCTCGACAAGCCGAGTGAGTTGATGGTGTTCAGGTCGCAGCTATGGCACAGCAAATCGCTGAACATCATAGGAAATTAGCTGAGACTGAGGCAAAAATAGTTGAGGAAAGTAACCTCATGAAAGCGAACCTTGATCGCTCAAGGCACAAGTCAAAAGCCATATTGCATGTGAACCATTTGGTGTGCCCCCTTTCCCCCTCCCCCCCCCCCCCCCTCCCCCCCCCCTCTCCGACCCAAAAGATGATGATGACGGTGATTACGTAGCCTGGACACTGGATGATCAGTTGTAGTAGTTTGAATTTCATAATGGACTTATGTTAAAACTATGTAGAACTAGTTAATGGTACTTTTGGTTGGACATTTAAATATTTTTTAACTTTGAAGGTCTATTTAGATCGTATTTGATGTGTTTAGATAGTGTTTGATGTATATCATTGTTACTTAGGGTGATTTTATATATTGTAGCTCTTTTAGAATTGATTTGGAGCATTTTAATGCTGATTTTGAGCAGCTTTTGGTACTTGTTTTTGTGCAGGTGTGGCTGCAGCAATTGCGTGCAAGAAATTTTCCAGAAAATAATTCTGTAAATTTTCCAGAAAATCGATGCTCTGTGTCGGGTTTTTATTTAAAATTACATAAAAAATTGAAGTAGTGTGTCGGTTTTTCATAAGATTCATATTGTTTCTATTTAAAATAAAAAAAATCAGAACTGCGTCGTTTTTTTATTTTTTTTTAAATATTGGATAAAAAAAACAACAGACCACGTAAGCGACGCAGTCCGTCGCAAAAAACCGACGCGTTCCGTCGGTTTTCAAAAAGCGATGGTATGAAAACCGACAGACCGTAATGGGCCGGTAACCCGTCGGTTTCATTGAAAAAATCGACGCGGGCCGTCGGTTTTTGACAATTTTTTAGTAGTGTTAAACGGAATTGCATTTATTTGAATCATTGATGTCAGATGGAATAAATTGCAATGGAGCATCGGTGCATTTACTTTTTCAAATGGTTGTCTATTTATTTTCTAGCTAGACAACATTAAAAAGTAGACAAATCTACTTTATCTATAACACCAAGTAAACCTTGTTTGGCTAAACAATTCTTTTGTTGTTTGTTACTAAGGTCAAGCCTAGAATGTTGTATATTTGCATCAACACTTGATGCAAATAAGCACAAATAAATATTCTTATTGGAATCATAAATAATATCCAGTATTTCAAATCCATCATAGGAATAACCAACACCATATATCGTATGTGACAAAATACAAACAAGATACATTATGAAGCATCATAGACATATCTAAAGCCTTGAGAGACTTTTGCTCTATTCTAGGACATACTGGATATTACGTCACCGTTCAGCTTTCCACTTATGTTAAGCTTAGAGACTAATATTCTCGTAGTAGTTGACATATTGATAATTAAATATAAAATATTTGTGACATCTATGTACATTTTTAGAGCCTAAAATTCATACACATACTAATCCTTACAATAAGTAATTATATTAAAATTATTTCTGATAGTTCCAACTGAATTCGTGTTTTGATGATTGTCAAACTGTTTCAGAACCAGATAGAGACCTGATTTGTAATTTTCTCTTTGTGCACCTTGCACCGTCAGTAGAGGACAGCTGTAAAGCCGAGCCACTTGCTGCACTCAAGTACAGTAGTAAGCTAGCCCATGCTTTAGGTCAAACATTGAAGAGCGGTCTTCTTTCACCTCACATGCTCCCACTATATATATATAACATGATGGTAACATATTTGGTAGACTTGAGAACTGAATCTAAATCGTGCGATGCTGCTGACTCAAGTTCTTAAGATCTCTCAAGAACAAAGTTACTTTCAAGCTGAAGAACCAGATCCTGATATGAGTTTAGTCTATGTTCTTTAGGTTGTTGTAAGTCTCTCTTCATGTTCTTTAAATTGTAAACCTACTCTTCCCAAAAAGGAAGTTGTTATAGGTATCTCAAATTCTTAGTAGTTGTTAGGCAGTTTACCGTTCAATCAATTAAGTGGTACCCTCGGTTAGATTTAACTTAGGTGTATTAGTTGGGGTTGGCTAGAGGTAGTCAACCTTAGTGGTCCTTAGCTAGAGTTAGCTAAGTGGAGGTGTTGCAACCAGTGCGTTGCAAAGGTGGAGGGACTACGGGAGTTAGTTCCTAGGTTGCATAAGCGTTATTGTAAGGGTGAGGGGTTATGAGAGTTAATTCCTAGCTTACGATAGAGATTGTAACCTGAAGTTGCTCGGTTAGTGGAGTTGAAATCCTACTGGGGTAGGTCGAGGTTTTGAATCCCTTGAGCAAGGAGTTTTTCAGGTAACATTCTGTGTCCTTTACATATTGCACTGCATAAGGGAACCGGTACACAACTAGGTCCCTCATATACTGTTTGGTGGACGCACGGCCTGCAACAATTTCACATTAGATTCAGAATCGAAAGTTCACTATGTTCCCAATCATCATCCAAATTCTAATGTTCAATGAATAAACATAATCAATTATTCAAGGAACACTTGTCTTAAAATACTGAAATTCAAGAAGAAATTCTATAACGTATACAGAAATGTTTTAATAGATCATAGTGACATTCAACACCAACTATTGATTCGTGCAATTACATATGCAAATGTATGTGCCATCCAGACAACTACTCGTATTGAATATCACGATTTTTCTATATCACATAAAGAAAATAAAATTTGAAACATCACCTTAAGTATATATACAGGCATGTATATCATATTTATGTTATAAAAATGCAGTCATGCACGTATAATAAGATGAAACAAAGTTTTTCAAAAAACCTTAATAAGATGTGCTAGTTTTTCAGTCATCGCCCAAGTCACCCAAACAGTGAATATTTCTTTGAACTGAAAAGAAAATACATTGAGGAAAAAAAAAAAAAAAAGAAAGACATCAAGTCACCTTTAGAATATGATATAGCTTTAAATTTCATCCACCGGATAGTTAAAAAAACCGGTGACATCACTGCCCAATTCATGTTAGAACCAAGATTTTTTTATGAGTCAATCCTATGTTTTGTTTTTTCTACAAGTCATGGTAGAACCAATTCATGGTACACCTTTTTGTACTTGTTACAATAAAATAAAAGGGAATAGGAATGCGTTTAGACTTCAATTAAGAAGACACTGCCTTAGAGTAACAAATAGCACCGCTTTTTTTTTTTTTTTTTTTTTATAAAAAAAACACATTGCCGTAGAAAAATAATTAGCATCACACCAAAAAAAATTTCTTGAAAAATTATTTTTCTTCAACAACAAAAATCGACGACTGTACGTCACCTCCAAATTTTTTCCACATTGTAAAAATGCAGAACATAGGATCATAAAACTGACTAGAAAACAAATAAATTCTAGGCTCTTATGCCAATGAAGGAAAATACAATCCAGCAAGAACACATAGTTCTCCCAAGATTCTCTAATATTGATTTTACTAGTCAATAGTGTAATCACATGTTAAGAACACGAACTACACCATATATATTCACAGTCTAAAATCGTACCTGAATTACAGAGAAGAAGAATGCTACAACGAACAATCAGGAATCTTCAGTATTTTCTTTAAGAGAGGTTTTTCTTTCTATTATCAATAGAAGAAGACACATAAGTGAAAAAGAAGTTCGCGTTAGGATTTCTTTTCTATTTTTTGAAGTAACACAACTGTTCAAGGACTTTTTCCCAATAGTTGTGTCCTTTCTCCTTTTTATTTTATTATTAATATTTCAATAAATATATTGCAAATATATTTATTTATTTGGTTATAGATCTTGGTTGCCCACATGGGTGACCCAAATCCAATTTCCAACAAATATTATTAGAGAGGAAGTTTATCGTTCTTGAGAAATATCCAAAGGTACAAATTGTTCATATTTGTATTGGTGTTATGGATTTCTGTATTAAATCTTCTCCCTTTTCTTTTTTTACATCGAATTTTGGCAGAGTACAAGTCCATGCATGAGATTCTAGTAAACTTTTTTCTTGAACAACATTTCTTGAAGAGAGACGATAACAAGATTAGTCAGAATGAGACGAAAAACTATAGAAACATAGCCACATACATTTTTCAGCCAATTTTTCATAGCAAAATGCATTTTCAGCAAAATTCTGAATCATCTCACCATCATCAAATAACCCATAGTTTTATTTATTTATTCTTCTCTTGATTTGCTTTGTACATGATTTTGTTCTCATTTTTGTGTTTGTTTCCTCACTTTGTTCTCATCATTCGTTTAGTATGAATTTTCCTAATTGAATATACCAATCTGCTTTCTTTTAATTTCAGGATATTGCTACCTCATTTTAGAATTAGATCGGAACTATCAAATTAGGTTGGAGCAATTTAATTAAAAATGCAATATGCATTTACAGTAAAACAAAAGGAATTAAAGTTTTCTCTTTATTAACTACTTTTTGATCTTTGTTCGGTTGGATTTTGAGTTATTAAAAATTATTATTATTGTCTAGTTTAGAGTTGGGACTACAAATAGTTAAAGATAATGATCAAAAGTACATTTATGGGAGAATATAGATGGAATTTTAATGTGCACAAATATTTTCACTCCACCTGTTATAATTACTGTAATGGTTTCATAGTAAATCAAGAAAAAATATTTGATCAATAGAGAATTATTTTCTTTACATGGCATAATTTATTTTATTTTACTTATGGATGAACGCGCGATGTGCGGATAAGTTTTCTAGTTTTTTCATAATTTCGAAGTGTTGGAAAAATGAATTGGAAAATCTGTCTTATTAATACTAGGGGTATTATAGAAACAAAACAATAAATTATTTATTGATTTTTTAAATTGAACAAATAAAATTAGACACCTAACTATTTGTTGGGCTAAAATGGCTCAAAGATACTCTTAACATGATGTGATATTATTCGCTTTGGGCCAAGCCCGCACGGTTTTCCCCAAAAGGCCTCACATCATTAAGAGTATTCAACTCTTTATAAGTAGCTCTTTTTTCTTTTTAACTACCAATGTGGTACTTTGTTCATACACCCAACAATCTCCCCCTCGAACTAAGTTTCACACGGCTCATTATCATACCACGGGTCAGAGATTCAACATGTCTGTGTGTCACCCACATTGTCAGAGTATTTACGGTCACCGAAGCCCAAAGGCTGTGAATGTTTTCACACGGCTCATTATCATACCACGGGTCAGAGATTCAACATGTCTGTGTGTCACCCACATTGTCAGAGTATTTACGGTCACCGAAGCCCAAAGGCTGTGAATGCGTCTTCAAAGCTACGAATAAAGGTCGTAAACCGGCCCATAGACGGGCAAAGGCATTAAGCCGGGCCCCACGCCACACTCCGCCATCTTCATACTCGTCCCGCCAAATCATTGGCTCTGATACCAGTTGTTGGGCTAAACCGGCCCAAAGATACTCTTAACATGATGTGATATTATCCGCTTTAGGCCAAGCTCGCACGATTTTCCCTAAAAGGCCTCACATCATTAAGAGTATTCAACTCCTTATAAGTAGCTCCTTTTTCTTTTCAACTACCAATGTGGTACTTTGTTCACACACCCAACAATCTACTATTTTTAGTATACAAGATCAGAGGCGGAGCCAGGATTCGAAGCTTGTGGGTTCGGGGTTCTAATTCTTTAAAGTTACTGGGTTCTTAATTAATAATTTGTACATATTTGACAAATTTTTTAATACAAATATATGTTTCGGACAAAAACTACTGGGTTCGGCCAAACCCACACCCGAAGGGCTGGCTCCGCCCCTGTACAAGATAATTAAAAATGGACAGAAGGAGTATCATACTTGGGAAGTCTTTTCTACAATTATTAATTAAGCATGTCATAAGCGTAGGTGGCAGTTATTGTCAACTTCGAAGAGAAGAAGAGCTTAGTGCTTAGGGCATCCTAATTTTACTCATTTTTGTTGTAAACTCGAAGGAGATTGTCGCACCGCTGATAAAATGTTTCTTTAAGAGAACAAGCAGAGATTCTAAGCTGCTAAATGACGGAACAATTCATGGGCTCTAATATGAAAAATAGTATTTCCAAGATCTTTCTAGACCAGAAAATAAGTGGCAATAATATTTCATTTGGTGCCATTTTATGGAAACAAACAAACCTACACTCGTATTTGCACCAAGTTATATTGATATATGGTAAAAGTTTTATACGTGTGTTTGGATCAAACTAATATATGTATGACATGTTATATATATCTATATCTATATCTATATTATATTAAAACACAAACTTCCAAATTTAAAGTTAAAGTACTTAAATATCCTTCTAAATAATATAAATGTCTTATTTTAAAAATTTTAAAAGACAAAACTGAGCAGTTGCTCGTTGCCATACTGAATAATCACAATGGTTGGCAAATCCAATAACACGCTGGCTTGGCACAGTAATAGGGACATATAGATTATTCATCCGCTGGCGCCATTTCCAATTAGATATTCTCTCAGTAAAACTGCATTGCCGACTCAAAAAAATATAGTAACAATGAATATAACAGATTCAACCGAGGATCATCCGAGCAGAGCCGAAACCAGAATTTCAAGTTTATGGGTTTCAGACTCTAATTTTTTTAAATTACTGGTTCTATATTAATAATTCACACATGTTTAAAGAATTTTCTTAAGATAAATATAGGTTTGGATCAAAATTACTGTGTTCGGCTGAACTCGTAACCAATACACTGGCTCCGCCCCTGCATCCGAGACTAGTTCCTTTCCGTAGTAGGCAAACGCGTACGTTTTTTTAATTCAGTTTCTTTTCTATCAGCGATCTCAAATAAAAAAAAATCTGAAAAAAGTTGAAAATTTTCAAATGTCATGACACTTTTTACAAAGAAGAAATTACTAGACTACTAATTACATGATGAAAATAATGAGAAGAAAATTCAAAAACAGGAGTATTACGACGATTAAGGAGTAAACAAATAATATCTAACAATATAGATTTTCTCCATATAATTCAAAAAAAATGAGGACAACTGTAATTTTGTTCAGGGTTGCAATTAATCTATACCTTCAGTGGCGGCAGATGATATGAAGAAAGGATATATCACACAAAACAAGATTTATAATAGGGAAACCTTGCACGAAATCAACCGATTTGCTCATCTATCTTAATATATGCAGCCTTGCACAAACATTTGGTATAGTAAATCTTCTTATACATCTTTGTGCATTCTCCTTAAAGCAAATTCAGCCAATTCTCTTTCATGGAAAATTACAAATCACTGATCATTTCCTTAAATCGTTTCATCCCCCCCCCCCCCCCCCCCCCCCCCCCCCAAAAAAAAAACAAATCCCATGTTAATTCTACTAAACCATCTTTTTCTTATTGGATTGAGTTCTTGTGGTAGAAGAAATGTTACATTTTTTATTTCTTGAGCAACCATTTTTCCTATTTTTTTTTTAAAATTTAACTATTTGCATCGTGTGAGAAAATTACTATTCTAAAGGTAGTTTTCTTGAAACATCTTGCTTGCATAAATTTCATAAGTGTAGTAAAAATTCTCTTACACAATTTTACTCCTTGGATTATATATTTTAATATTTCTACTACAAAAGTACAATATATGTGCCAACTACACGTGAATAATAGCGGAAAACAAACAAAAAGAAGAACGTTATGGCTCATGTTGTTTGATTCCAATCAGGATGAAGCAAACACGGGTAATAAATAGTGTTATCTGTTGGAATAATCACAGCCTTATATCACAAAAAACATGAAACAATTTTAGAGGCATCAAAATCGGGAAGAAGACTAAGTCAAACTCCAAACCAGTGAACCAATTAGAGGCATCAAAATCGGGTTCGAAAATGAATATCTTTTCATATTCGTTCTAAAAAAAATCATGCATGCTTAGGATTTATAACAACAACAAAAACATACCTACATAATTCCAAAGTGGTCTTGAAATGCTTAGAATTTATAACGACGATAAATAACACAAAGTCAAACAATCGCAAATGTTTGATTATTTGTCATAACATATTCTCACAACGTCAATTTACATTGCACTTTTAAAAAAAATATAAATGTTGACATCATAATCCTTGTCATGACAGAGAAACTATAACAGATGAAAGGAACAAACATTAGAAATATCATCTATAAGGAGGTATTATGTTAGATACGCTTCATTGCATGTCCGTACCTCATAAAAATCAAAACAAGTAATTATAGACGGATGTATATATTTAATTATACATTTTTCGTAGGTTCCAACTATACCAAATCATTTTAACCTCAACAAACAAGTCACCGCACCACATTAACCACTTAAATAAACTTGTATTTTACTCTTTTATGTGTAATTATTTATTCAATTTTTATTTTGATAATATTAAATTATTTTACAAGATCGTGTGCTAAATGAATCGACATACACGTGCAACGCACGTGTTGAAAAACTAGCTTGCAACACCAAGGTTGTAGGTTAGCATTGTACCCATCTTTTATTTTCCAAAAATGCCTCTAACCGTGTATTGCAACATATTAAAAGAAAAGATTTTTTGGTCATTTCATTAATGTTAAACCCAAAATCTTTTTGCCACACTCACTCCTTCCCACAGTCCCTCTGCTCCACAATAGCATCTCTTCTCATTCTTGCAATACTCACATATCTATGCTCATATGTCATACATACCACCACAAATAAATGGAAAGAACAATTCAGGGTCTTAAGAATGACACCCATTTTGCCATAGTAGTTCTTGTGGAGAAGTAAGAAGGGAAAATGAGAAAATTGTTAAAAAGAGGGATGCGTGTACTTTCATTTGGAAAAGAACCTATTGAAGTCAACTTTGGAGCAAGGAATACATTTACAATCTGATTATTTAAATTTATTAGTTCAATTTGAGTAAGAAGATGCATAATTTTTCCTAATAAATAATTTTTGTCACTAATTTTCCAGACAAAAATTATTTATAAATTCAACAAAATCAATGGGGGTGAAATTTCTAAGGGATGCAACATAAATTTCCTGTTAGGAAAACAACAGTAAACATGGAAGAGAAACTCTAATGTTAGGTTGAATCTTTAGAAAAGAAATAAAAAACCAGAAGAGAGAGAGGGAGCAGAGAAACGGTGGGGAAGGAATAAGGGTAAAACAGATTTTGGGTTTGATATTAATGAAATGACAAAAATAACCTTCTATTTTTAATATATATATATATATCACTTGAACATAATTAATTATTAATATACTTTCATTTTATTGAATTACTTTATCACAGTAAGTTGATATAATTTGGTATAATGATATATAATTAAGTTTTTACCATGTAACGATTATTAATCATGATTAAGGGTGTGTTCGGTATCGAGGAAAATGTGTTCTTGGAAAATAAGTGATTTTTACTTATTTTCTCATGTTCGGTTGGGTAGTGAAAAATAACTGAATTTCTTACTTATTTTTTCATGTTCAGTTGTTTGTAGAAAACATTTTTTGGGAAATACCACCCATCCCCCACCAACACCAACCCCACCACCCCATACCACACCAACCCTCACACCCACCCTACCCCACTACCCACCCCAAGCACCCACCTACCCTCCACCTAATCACCAGCCTCCAACGCACTTCATCTTCACCCACCCCTACCCCACACCACTACCCACCCTAACCCCCCCCCCTCCACGGCTCCACCCTACACCACCTCTCTATCTAACCCTCTCACTCACCCACCCCCTCCCAAATTTTCTATTTCATATATTTTATGTTATTTTTATAAAAAAAAATGGGAAATTTTTTCTTATCCACCCTACCACCACCACCCCACCCACTCCATCCCGAAATTTAACCACGCAAATTTTTCAATTTTATAAAGGTAAAATTAAATACGGAAAAGGTCCAAAAATACCCCTGAACTATTGAAAAAGGCTCATAAATACCCTTCTTCCACCTTTTGGTCTAAAAATACCCTTAAGGTTTGTTTTTGGCTCAAATATACCCCTCAAACTAACAAAGTTAAAGTTAACTCTTTTAAAAAGCCAAATGACATTTTGTGATTGGACACATATATTATTTAATTTAAAAATTAAAAAATATGAACAAAACTGATTTTTTTTTTGCATTTTGTGAATTAATCAACGAAATATGTTTTTTTTTTTTTGCATTTCGTGAATAAAAAAATGAAATAGGAAATTATAATTTTTTTTTGCATTTCGTGTATTGAAAAATGAAATAGGATAAAACAATTAATTTTGTTCATATAAAAACAAAATTGGAAAATATATTTTGTCCAATTTTCCAATTTCGTTTTTATATGAACGAAAATAATTTTTTTTTATCCTATTTCGTTTTTTAATACACGAAATGCAAAAAAAAAATTATAATTTCCTATTTCGTTTTTTTATTCACGAAATGCAAAAAAAAAAAAACATATTTCGTTGATTAATTCACGAAATGCAAAAAAAAAAAAAAAAAAACAGTTTCGTTCATATTTTTAAATTTTTTAGTTTTTAATTTTTAAGTTTCCACACAATTGTTTTTTAAAAGAATATGTAAATTACGGAATTTTATTATTGGCAATTTTTTTTTTAAATCTGGAATTTTAAATTACTGGAAATTTATTATTGGCAATTTTTTTTTAAATTTGGATTTTTTTTAAATTACGGAATTTTATTATTGACCAATTACAAATTGTCATTTGGCTTTTTAAAAGAGTTAATTTTAACTTGTTAGTTTGAGGGGTATATTTGAGCCAAAAACAAACCTTAAGGGTATTTTTAGACCTAAAAGGTGGATGGAAGGGTATTTTTAGACCAAAAGGTGGAAGGAGGGTATTTATGAGTCTTTTTCAATAGTTCAGGGGTATTTTTAGACCAAAAGGTGGAAGGAGCCAAAAATATGAAGTAGAAAATTTGGGAGGGGTTAAGGGGGTGGGGCCGACCCAGAGGGTGGGTGGGGGTGTCTATAGTCAAAAAAGATTTTTTTTTTCAATTATTTTAAATATTTTTTAAAGGGGTTTTGGGGCTGAAGGGGTGGGGGGGGGGGGGGGGTGTCATAGAAAACCAAAATAAAAAAACTCTTCAATTTGTTTTGGAGAGGTTGGTGGGGTGTTGGGGCGGGAGGGGGAGTGGTGTAAAAATCCAAACAAAAAAACTTTTTAATATATATATATATATATAGATATATATTGGAGTGGGGTGGGGGGTGGGGGGTGAAATGCCAATTGTGACTTGTTTTTCCTACTTTGATTAGGGAAGTCATTTTCTCCATTTTAAAGAAACTTGTGTTCCTAAAGAAAATATTTTCCAATAATTTTGATCATACGAACATGAGAAAATGGGACTTCGTATCGAACACACTCTAAGTAATAAAAGTGAATGATGAGAATATATGACCGCAATTACTAGACAGTTAATTGTTTACCCGTAAAACGGTTCAGTTGAATTTATAGACGTGGTCAGGGACATGTGAATCAAAGTTACCAATAAGATTATGACGCTCGTATAAAGATAATGTAAATATAAGTAAATAAAGTGAGTAGTAAGGAAAAACCTGGGCAGCAGGTGACAATTTCGGACTTAGATTTCTCCGTTCCGGTCAGGTCGTGGCAACGGAGCTTAGTAAGTATGATAATAAATTAAAGTTCATGCAAAGAATAAGTGTGAGAACTGAGTATATTAGCTTGCATTTCCTATCTTTACAATGAGAATGACAATCCCTATTTATACTAAAAGTTAGGGGCGCATATTCCATGTTTTACACCTCTGCCCATAATGAGCTTTAAATACACGACAATAATGAGTAATGGAGAGGGAAATTAAGAATAATCACACTGTATTCGTAATGCTTGAATCGATCCATAACGGAAGACCGTTATGTTCCCAACCGGGGCTATTCTAATTTCCCCCAGGCCTAGCACTTTCTTTGATACCATGGTTCTATTACCGGTGGCAACAATGCTGACTCACCTTATGACTTATCCTTTGTGCCACGTGTCTTTACCACATTGGTAGAACTGTATTATCTGCATTTTGCCCAATACAAATAGTCCCTTCACTTCTCCGGATTTGAATAGATTTTTTCGGAAAGTGGAAGAGATTCAAATTCATCTGGAACGTGTTGAATCCTGAAACATTCTAAGCCCTAAATCGTCGCGCCAATCAACCGAAGCATCATAAGGCAATGAAGATGACCATTGATGCTTCGTCGTCCCTGCTGACGTCTCAATTTTTTGGGGTTTCAAATATTTTTATATAAACACCAAAACATTTCCCAATCTTTTCACTCAAGCAGATTATTTATTTCCTTGCACGAAGTTTAGATTCCCTCTACTTAGGACTTAGACCTTCCTTTCCAGAATATTGACGTCAATTTCAACCATGGCCTTGTCTCTTCAAAGCCCGGCGAATTCGGTCGCTTTTTCCCCTCGTTCTTCTAATAATTCCTGACTTTGGGACAGGAGAAGAGCCCTAAAGAATCCATTACCAAAGAAATCGATATAGGATCTATTACGGTTCTCTTTTACGCAGGTTAAGGCTTAAAAGTTACTACGAGGTTGTTGGTTCTCTAATTGGATTTTAGTATCTTTAGAGTCGCTACCTAATTTATTAAAGGAAAACTAGGAAAACCGGGTAAAAGGTTTTTTCAAGCAAGAGAAAAATCTTTTGGTACCAATGTTCGAGGTAAGAGTTCTGATGATCCCCTAGGGAAGGTTTTATGCACCTAGTATTAAAGACCCATAGAATATGGTTGACCTACGAGCTTCAATGTGTGATTAATGTATTCATTTGCTTAAAAGGGTTTAGTTGTCCGCAAAAAAAAAAGTATTTATTTGTATCATAAACTCAAGAAAAATTTGGCAAAAAGTCCCCTTAAAAAGAGGTTTTTTGGAGTTTCAAAAATCCATATAAGTATTCAACTCACCTCATTTTCGGACCAAGACACACTCGGGATTCCTCCCGGGTAGAGTCGCTACCATTTTGGTCCTACAGATATGAGTGTAGTCCTTATAGGTTTTATACATATATATATGAGAAAATATGGAGTATATGTCCTATTTATACATATACATACATAAGAAAAATGAGAGTGTTTATTTTAGTCCAGTTTCATCCATTTTGAAGCCCATAGGTCAACCAACTTATATTCCAGTCCAGATCCCGTCTTATCTCATACTTGGCCCAAATGTATTTCTTCTTGTTTCCAGCCAACAGATTTCTAGGCTTTCAGCCTAATAATCTCAAAAAAAATTCTCCAAGTTTTTCTTAGTCCAAAACCGTGTACTTTTAACTTCTAGAAAATTGTATCCGAAATTTGATACCTCTTTCATTTGACAATTAGCCCAAGTGTTAAAAAAAAAAAACAGTTCTGTATCGTTTGTAACCACAAAATTACCTTTGAAATCAATTTACTTTCTATTTCTAACTCAAATTCGATTCTGGTGGCCTAATAAGCAGTTTAAAACTTAAAATCACGGGCTTAAGGTCTCAAAACAATTACTAATCAGACTTTGTTAAGGGCGGAGGGCCCAAAATTGCTACTTTAGTTATTTGAAAATTACTTAGCTTTATTACCAAACCATTTTTAAACTTAGCAAAATCAAATTAAGCCGATTTCATGCAAAATTTAAGATTAGCCGAGTTTGAAAAGAAAAACGTTTAGGCGACTCCTAATAATACTAGGTTTTCCTAAATTCAAAACATACATAAGGGGTTTCAATATTTACATGTTCATTAATCATACACTATACATACACAGGATATATAGGGAATAGAAAATGGAAGAAAGTAAATTCCAACTGATGGGCCTACCCAAGCCCATCCGTGCCGTTTTCACCCACGACTGGGCCTTCAACATATTAGCTTCCATTTCAGATTCGGACTCGATCAAGAATATTATTGTTGGGCTTCAACTCAACAGGTTTCAATGCAAAAAGAAGGCCCAATTGGCTCGAGGATCATTCACATAGAACAACAAAGAGAACACGAATTAGAGGGTGTTCATGCTATGTACAAATTTGCGTATAATTCATGTATATAAACAATCTAGATATAAAGGAGGGGGAAACAAAGTTCAAATCTTAAATCGAACCAATCAATACGAGCCAGGCCCAATTTCAAATCAATTCTTCACAACAAATAAAACTGGCCCAAGTACTGCGAGGTGCACAGCTGGAGTACAAAACAAAACCATCCACAGATATTCAAATAGGACCAGACCCAACAGTTTAAACAAAAATGCAAATTCAATATAGGCCCACATAGCCCACACTTAAAGAAGGTTAAAAATGGTTCAAGTCTTATTGTGAGTAAAACAAATTTTATATCTATCAAAGGGTGTACAATATATACCTCTTTATATAAACTCTAACGTATACAAATTAGATACACTTAGTATGCATCCAACTTTTAATATCAAAGTTAATCATCATTCAAAAGGTAAGCACACAGTTTGTCACAGAGTTATACTCAGCAAGCAAGAATACTCAAAACATTGACAGCTTATGCACATAGACTTTCACACTTTAACAAATCAAAATTCTGAAGTTTTACAAAACAGTTTTCACAAAACTTAAAATGGCCCAGGTGTATTGTTCTTTTTATTTAACTTGGAGGGTTCCATAGCATACACTTTGACATAGGGGAACCCCAACAACCAAATAAGAGATACTTGGCTAAATTTTACTGGAAACTCTAAGTCTTGTATTCTTCTATTGGTCCTAGGTAAATCACACCCATGATCTATCATATTCAAATGGACACCCCTATTACGCCTTATTAATCCTGTTTCAATTACTTATATGTGCCAGACTCTTGACCATGTTCCAAGCTAAGTGGTAGTTGCTCAAAATCAGTCCACAAATTCTCAAGAGGGTGTTACATGATAAGTTTCAAATAGGAGGGAGCATAGACACTGTGGGAGACCCCAAGTGGAAGCAAAACTTCAAAACCAATATTAAACAGGGCAAGACAGGTTATCATCTTTATACTTTAGACAGACCAGGTTTCAAGAAAAATATGTACTACTTGGTTTATGTAGTGTAACTAGTATATTTAATTATTTTTTTGAAAAAAGAAGACTAGCTTAAACCAACACACGGGAAATATAATTGATAAACTAAGGCTTACAGTTAAACAAATGAGATGTGTACAACACCTCTTATGCAAAATTATAGACTTAAGCTGATTGACATGATTTAGCTGTTGCTAATCCATAGACTATATTAAATCAATTTCAGATCCACATTTTATCAATTTGAAATAAGCCAACATGGACAATTAAACCTCAAGCAAACATTTAAGTGTATAAGTTTGATTAACAAAATCATGAGCCAACTGGTTCCTAAGCAGTTTTAATAGCCTAAACATGATTAGCAGGTTATGAATTAACTTATCTTAGATAAGCAAGTGAGAATTCTGACATGACTAACGGATCTGCAAACCATTTGATGTGAAACCAAGTAAACACTTAGACATGATCAAACAGGGAACATAATAACAATGTACCAAGGTTAAATTGTGTTGTCTTAAACATAAGAAACCAAATCACATTCATACTAATCTATTTGAACAATTACACTAGTACAAACAACAAATGTATGAGCATAATAGTAAACTACATTTCACAATGAGGCTAAAGCAAACTTGAACTAATCTCAACACTAACAGGAACATTAACACAGATTAACCACATACTTGAATAAAAAAACTTCATAATAGAACTAAACTAAACTAAGAAGACATGCACACTGAAAATCATAAACATAAGCTAATTAATACTTAACCACGTAGCTTAAACATGTAAATAAAACAAACGACAGGAAAATAAATGGTGAGGATGAAATTTTACCTTTTATTAGCGTAGCCCTGTCGAGAATGGATTTGGAGATATTTCTTGCTCCCTAAACACAACCTCAGCAACACAAAGAGAAAAAAAAAAGCTTTTAAAAACTTTTACTAATCAAAAAAATTAAAGGTTTTGAGCAAAATTTCTAAAACCCTAGGTATTTTTGAATTTTTTTGAGTATGCAAGTGATATTTTTCAATTGCTTACCCTAGAAATGCAAATTGGGGGTTCTACAATTCCACTTTCAATGGCAAATTCGAGATAAACAAACAATAAAGGGTCAGATTCAGACCATTAACGAATCCCTATAGTTATATTCGAACCAATGAGGTTTGAGGATTCAAAATCACCTCAAGATAAAAATCAGTAAGAAAAACGTACTAATTGACCGATGGTTTGCAGAAAAGTGAAAGAGAAAGCAAAATAAAACCTTGTTTGGGTCGGCTTTGGGTGGTTTTAGTTGAGAAATGGCAGAGCAATAAATGCTCTTGCCATTCTCAAACAAATAAAGACCACCACACCAATACGGGCCCTTTGTTTTTTTTTGTCATTTTCGGCATGTGTGACGTAGGAGAGAGGGAGAGGCATAGGGGCGGCAAGGGGCATGTGTGACGTAGGAGAGAGGAAGAGGCATGGGGGCGGCTAGGGTTTCTCTTTAAGGGAAACCTTTTACACGATGAAGGGGTTTGTTTGGCGTGAAAAATGAAGAAGGGAGGGGTAATCCTCCTTCTTATTTTTCGAGTTGGGCCGGGTCATGCCCTTCTTTAGGCTAGCTTGGTCTATAAGGGTGTTGTTATGACTGCTTTTGATCAGGACCTGGTTGGAAAATTCGGGAAGTTAGGGCCACCGAGGTTCTCTGATACTTCGTCTGAGGATGCCTATGAGTTTATTCTTGACATGCATGAGTTGCTGCATCGTATGGGGATAGTGGAGACCCACAGTGTTAATTATGTGTCCTACTAGTTTCATGGTAATGCGAAGACATGGTGGAGGTATTTCGTGGCATGCAGACCTGAGGGTTCTCCTCCTTTGACATGGAATCAGTTCTACCGGGCCTTCCTTGAGAAGTATGTGCCCCGGTCTTTGAGAGAGGCTCGTAGGGAGCATTTTTTTACAACTTGAGCAGAGAGGCATGTACTTGGAGTCCTATGTGACCCATTTCCTCTATTTGGCCCGTTATTCTACTCCATTTGATCCCTACTGAGGCCGATAGGATCAGGCGCTTTGTGGGAGGACTAGTGGGCTCTCTATAAATTCTGCTCTCTACAGATTCTTTGTCTTCGGATGGAGTCTATGGGGGCTTCCTTCTAGTCCATTATTGAGAATCCTTCTATGGTTGAGGGCACCAAGGCCGGTGCTCCTAGTGGTGGTGACTAGAGGCCATGTCAGACTAGCAGTTTTGGGGGGGTTCTGTACGAGGGGCACCAGTAAGTTTTCGAGGCCACCTCAGTCCTATTCCGATCATCCCGTGCATTCAACATTACTGGCTTCCTTTAGCGAGCCACATAGGCAGAGAGCTCCTGAGATTTCATTCTCCAGACCAGTGGACAGGGCTGCTTCATCAGGGTCTTCAGCTTCCGTGTTTCAACACTCGACTCTTCTTACCTGTTACTCTTACGGATATGTTAGGCATGTTGTCGGGATGTGTCCCCCAACCAAGGTGGGATTATCAGCCGCTGAGGACTCTTGTATCATCCGGCGATTGAGGAGAGACTTCTTAGAGAGACGGTACTTAGTCAGGCCGCGGTACTTCCCATGGTTCTAGAAGTGGGTCCCAGTCAGCTAGAGGTGGTACTCAGAGTGTGAGAGGGGGATCCCAGACTGGGCGTAGTGGAGCCCATTGTTACTCATTTTCTTTAGGCCCGAGGCAGAGGCCTCAGATGCGGTGATCTCAAGTATCATTTTGTCCGTCATAGAGCAGCATCTGTAATATTTGAAGCTGGGTCCACTTATTTGTATGTATCTGCATTTCATGCCGTTGGTTGATATTTGCCTTGTGATAGCATAGATATACCTATTCATGTGTCTACTCCAGTCGGAGATTCTGTTGTTGTTGATCAAGTCTACCAGTCTTGTTTGGTTACTTTTATGGGGTACGACACTTGGGTAGATTTGGTGATTCTGGATATGGTGGACTTTGATATTATATTGGGTATGTCCTAGCTTTCTCCTTATCATGCAATCTTGGGCGGTCACACCAAGACAATCACTTTAGCCATGCCGGGCATTCCTAGGCTTGAGTGGAGAGGTACTCTTAGCCCCGCTCCGAAGATGATCATTTCCTTTCTTTGGCCAAAGAAGTTAGTAAGTAAGGGGTGTTTAGCATATTTGGTGCATGCTCGCGATACAACTGTTGTATCTCTACCCCTTGAGTCTATCCCTATTATGAGCGAATTCGCGGAGGTATTTCCGCCGGATTTGCCAGGGATGCCACCCGATCGCGACATTGATTTCTTTATCGATGTGAACCCGGACACTCATCCCATTTTCATCCCACCATATCGGATGGCACCTGCTAAGTTGAGGGACCTTAAGGAATAATTGCAAGATTTATTGAGCAAAGGGTTCATTAGACCGAGCGGCTCCCCTTGGGGTGCTCCAGTGTTATTTCTGAAGAAGAAAGATGGGACCATAAGAATGTGTATTGATTACCGCTAGTTGAACAAGGTCACTATTCAGAACAATTGCCTTATGCCTCGTATTGATGATCTGTTTGACCAGCTTCAGGGTGCTTCGGTGTTTTCAAAGATTGATTTGCGTTTCGGCTATCACCAGTTGAAGATCAGGGTGGACGATATTCCGAAGACAGCCTTTCGGACGAGATATGGCCACTATGAGTTTTTAGTGATGTCTTTCGGGCTTACCAATGCCCCGACTGCATTTATGATCTTGATGAATGCCATCTATAGGGCGTTCCTTGATTCCTTTATGATTGTGTTTATTGATGACATCTTGGTGTATTCCAAGAGTAGGGAGGAGCATGAGATCCATCTTCGTACCGTTCTTGAGTTGTTGAAGAAGCATAGCTTATTTGCTAAATTTTCCACGTGTGAATTTTGGTTGGAGTCTGTAGCATTCTTGGGCTATGTGGTGTCCAAAAAGGGGATTATAGTTAATCCACAGAAGATTGAGGCTGTGAGGGGTTGGGCGAGGCCCACTACGATTACTGAGATTCGTAGTTTTATGGGTTTGACCAGTTATTATTGTCGCATTGTGCAGGGTTTTAGTGCCATTGCTTCATCCTTGACCAGATTGACTCAGAAGTATATTCCCTTCCAATGGACGGATGATTGTGAGGAGATCTTTCAAAAGATCAAGCTTCTTTTGACCACAACCCCGATCCTAGCCTTACCCGTGAAAGACAAGGACTTTCCTGTCTATTGTGATGCTTGCCGTATGGGTTTGGGTGCGGTGTTGATGCAGGAGGGTAGAGTGATGGCTTATGCTCCCCGTCAGTTGAAAGTTCACGAGAAGAATTACCCTACCCAGGATTTGGAGTTATTGGTCGTAGTCATCGCCTTGAAGCTTTGGAGGTATTACTTGTATGGTGTCCATTGTGAGGTTTTTACCGATCACCGTAGCCTTCAACATCTGTTTACCCAGAGAGATCTTAATTTCAGGCAGTGCCGATGGATGGAGCTCTTAAAGGACTATGACATCTCTACTCTGAATCATGCTGTTAAAGTCAATGTGGTGGCTGATGCCTTGAGTCGCAAGGAAGTGAGTATGGGGAGTTTAGCTCGACTGATTATTTTCAAGCGTCCGTTGGCCATGGAGGTCCAGACTCTGGCCAACAGTTTCGTCTGTCTTGATATTTCAGCCCCGGACAGGATTTTGTCTTGTATAGAGGCGAAGTCATCATTATTGGATCGGATCAAGGCTCATCAATTTGAGGATGCTTAGTTGAGCAAGGTTCGAGTTAGGGTTTCCAGAGGGGAGGCTAAAGAGGCCGTGATTGATTCTGAGGGCATTCTGAGGATTAGAGGACGCGTGTGTTTCCTCGTGTTGGTGATCTGATTCAGTTGATTTTATCTGAGGCCCATAGCTCTCGCTATTCCATTCATTCGGGAGCGACTAAGATGTACCGTGACTTGAGATTGCACTATTGATGGCGATATATGAAGAGAGATATAGTTGATTTTGTGGCTAAGTGTGGAAATTGTCAGCAGGTAAAGTATGAGCACCAGCGACCCGGTGGGGTGCTTTAGAGGATGCCCATTCCCGAGTGGAAGTAGGAGAGGATTACCATGAATTCTTTCACGGGTCTTCTGAAGACATTTGGCAAGTTTGATTCTATTTGGGTGATAGTAGATCGGTTGACTAAGTCCACTCACTTTGTTCCGGTTCTAGTTTCCTATACTGTGGAGAAGTTAGCCAAGATGTATATTCGGAATATTGGGAGATTACATGGGACCCCTATTTCTGTTGTATCTGATCGGGTACTATCTTCACTTCCCGATTCTGGAGGGCGTTTCATGAGGAGTTGGGTACCCAATTGGACTTTAGTATAGCTTTTCATCCCCAGACTAATAGCCAGTCCGAGCGGACCATTCAGGTGCTCGAGGACATGTTGAGAGCGTGTGTTATTGACTTTGGTGGTCATTGGGATCAGCATTTTCCCTTGGTAGAGTTTGCCTACAATAACAGTTATCATTCGAGTATTGGCATGACGCCTTTTGAGGCCTTATATGGTAAGAGGTGTAGATCTCCGATTGGTTGGTTCGATGGTCTCATGGCACGACCTGGGAGCACAGATCTATTGATAGAGTGAGAGTTATTTAGGCTAGGCTCTTAGCAGCTTAGAGCCGGCAGAAGATGTATGTAGATCGAAGGGTCCAGGATTTGAAGTTTGCTATTGGTGACAATGTTCTATTGAAGGTTTCACCCATGAAGGGTGTTATGAGTTTTGGTAAGAAGGGCAAGTTTAGCCCCAGGTACATTGGTCCATTTGAGATTATGGATTGTATCGGTGATGTAGCTTATAAGTTAGCATTGCCGCCAGGCTTGGCCGGAGTTCATTAGGTCTTTCATGTATCAATACTGAAGAAATACCATGCTAACGGTACCTACATTTTCTGTTGGGATTCTATATTGCTTGATGAGAATTTGACTTATGAGGAAGAGCCTATCACAATCTTAGATAGGTAGGTTCGGAAGTTGAGGTCAAAAGAGATTGCTTCTGTGAAGGTGCAATGGAAGCACCGTCCTGTGGAAGAGGCAACTTAGGAGACTGAGTCCGATATGCGAAGCCGATATCCCCAGGTTTTCATTAATTCAGGTATTTCCCTACTTTCCTTCTTTTCTTTGCTCGAGGACGAGCAACGGCACAATTGGTATCTGATGTAATGACCATTTGGTCGCTATAGTCTCCTCGGCATTTTTTGCCCATTTTCGAGCATTGATTAGCTCACTTTTGACCCGAATGGACTGTTGACACACTTCCCGAGGTGCCTAGACCAGATTCGGGCATCTTTGGTGAAAATATAGGCTTAATGTGAAAAATTGTTGACCCAAAGTTGACTTTTGGGAAAACGAACCTTTTTAGGATTTCGTCGACTCTGAGAGGTCCGGATGGTCGTTTAGAACTTGTGTGTGTGTTTGGTTCGGTTCCCAATGCACTTGGACGCATTCGGGACTTGGGATGGGAATTGAAATTAAGGCATCCGGGGTTAACTCAGTCAACGAGACCTTCGTTGGGAATTCCAAGGCTACAGGCGCGTTCGTAGCGCGTTTTTATATGGGACTATGTGTCTGGTATGTGAGCAGATGGCCTCGGGAATTAGTCAAAAAATCGGATCAAAATGAAATCTTGGGCCAAGTTTCTGGTGTCTAGTACCCGTTTTGGCGGCACTAGCACCGCAGCAGCGGCGCCGTTAGGGTAGTAGCCCTGCCACTGAAGCGGTTTGAGCCATTTAGGCTTGACCGCTAAAGCGGCCAGGTGGTCCCTGGGGCGGTCCTAGTACCGCTATAGCGGGTGACAGACAATTAATAATATTAATGAAGTGTTAAAAAGCCCTAGACCCTCATTTTACCCCATTTCGATATTTGAGCTTGAAGAAATTGCTCTTAAGGATATTTGGAGGAAAATCTTAAAGGTAATTCCTACTCACTTCTTCATTCTTCCTTTAAACCATAATCATGTTAGATTTCCCCTTCTCCCTTAATAAACCCATGGTGGTAAGAGTTAAAAGAAGGTTTGGAAAATCATTGTTCCTAGGATTATTAATGAATAAATTGCTGATGTTTTGTTAGATATTGACCAATCTAGGCTCATTAATCATAGATCTTATTTTAACATTGAATTTTGGAATTGAAGACTTAGGGTTTATACCAAATTTGGGGTTTTTGCATGAATTCGGAATTTAGGCTAATTATTGAGCTAAATCAATGATTAGTGGTTGGGCTAAGATTGCCTAGTACTTAATTTGGTAGTTTGCCCACGAAGTTTTCGTTTTGCCCTTGTGGGCCCGTTTTCCCAATTTCTAGGGTTAAAATGGACCGAATTGAAATAGTAGCATTATTAGTATCATTCTTCATGATTTCTAATATAGAATTCGATTATTCTTAGACTACTTTGGTTCCGAGGTTCAGTGGAAGGGCAAAGCAAGGAGTTATTGGCGTTGGGGTTCGGCCATCCAGGTAGGTTATGGTTTACCTTTTGTGATAATTCTAATTAAGATTCCAAAGGCATTTGAGGCAAAGAAAATGAGTTGACAAATAAAATTAAGCTTTAGTTATGTTTTGGGGGACTCCGTATCATTTGAGGTACTCATTGCTTAGCATCACTTTGAGGAACGGATATAGAACCCCTTGGATGGTTAATGAAGTTTCATACAAGAGCCAAGAAGGTTCTACAAGGATTGGAGGTCAAACGAATCGAAGAGAACGCGATTATGTGAAACCGGGCAGAAAAGGGCAGTGTGTGCCCACACACTGAGCGTGTTAAGCCGCACACTGTGCGCCAACTACCCATTTTAGGAGTGCTCATTACCCATCACCACCCCTAAGTGGTGGGGAGAGTGTGCAACCGTACACTGAGTGTGCAAGGTCGCATACTCTCCGCCAACTTGGTCAGGGGGCGAAAATTCTACCTTTTTAAATCCTAAACGACCCTAGGTTCATTTCTAACTTTTCCCATTTATTTCCCCACCTCTCTAGAGACTTCCATAGAATCCTTGAAGGTTCCCTAACACTCTACATCCTTCCATATCATTCAAGGGAGAATCAACAACAAAACACCAAGGCATACTAAAGAAAGTGGTTGTTCTTGATTTCTGTCAAGGTTGGAGTAAACTTGGTCTTGAAGGGAGTTGAGTTAAGCGAGGTTCGTTGACCATAAGGTATTTATTTCATCTTAGTTATATGGTTAGATTGATGTAAATGTTTAATAACCCCAAGAAAGGAAAAGAGTTAAAGTGGAGAAGCCATGGATGTTGTAGTGAAGAAGATGACTATTGTATGAACTTGAAAAAGGGGTTTTGGTTGAATTTGGTATTAAATTGAATATAATTCCTTGATTGTGATATTATGAATGTTATTATTGATGTTTGGGAGTTGTTTTACTATATGGTGGAAGTTGGTGAAATAGGGGAAATGCTGCCCAAATTCCGTTAGCTTTCTTAGTCACATTAGTTGAGCTTAAGCATATTTTCAAGACTAACGTTGTTACGAATCATCTTGGATGTTGAATTCGTGAGCTTGGGAGGAAAATGTTAAGTCGTTAAGGAGACGTAAAAGTTAAGTAAGGATACCCTTTTCTTTCAAAAGACATGAATCTTATGTTATGATCCCATACTTTTCTTAGAAGTACTAGAGAACCTTACTCTCAAGAGTCTTATGATATGATTGAGCTTACCAAGAAACTCTTGACTACATTCATGATAGTTTGTCTCATCTTATATTGTTATTCCCTCGAACCAAGGCAAGATAGTGATGATGCTTATGATGATGATTTTCATTCTAGAAAGGCTACAACTTAAGTTCTCAATGTTTTCATGATACTAATGAGTTTGTCACATGTTTATTGATTTTATTCATTATTGATGACCTCACCTTATGATCATTGTTCCTTCAAGGTGAGATGTGGCGACAACGAATGTTCCATAACGTAATCGAAGGTTACCAACCTTACGTCACTCCGATAGAGTTGTAACTTTTAATTGGGCTCTTATGCATGCTTATTTTTACGTATGATTACACTGGACCTAGTTGGCCGGGCAGACACCACTTCGGTGGGCGGCCTATGGATGATGATAGTTACACCATGCCTAGTTGGTCAGGCAGTCACCACTAGTGGGCGGTGTGAGATGTTTACCCTGGACGCGGGCTAATTGTAGATCAGCTTGGAATAGCGTAAGGGAATGCAGAAATAACACTTTTGTCAATAGGAAGATTTGGCACCAGAAATCCCCTTTTAAAATCTCTTTCTTTTTATGGAGACTCCTCAAACACAAAGTTGCGATGGATAATAATCTTAAGAGGCTTGGCTGTCACGGTCCCTCTAAATGTAATTGTTGTTTGTTGCCTGATGTTGAAGATGAGGAACATTTATTTTGTAAGAGCAGAATTAGTAGGACAATTTTGCTTCATTTTAACAGGATGATGGGCATCAGAACTGGGCAACATGAATTAAGGCAAGTGATTCTCACTTGGTGGATGACAAGAGCTGATAATCCTATTCAGAAATTGATCATGCGAGTTGCTCCTAGTATCATCATTTGGCAGATATGGAAATCAAGGTGTAAGAGCAGATTTGAGAACTCTAGGATGTCATATAATGGCATAATCTTGATGATTAACCAGCAATTGAACTTAGTGACACACAATCAGTCTCCCAGAATACCACTTTTTATGAAATGGTACCACTTTTATGATCTTATAGACAAAGCAAAGCCCGATATATCGGTTACCCCTGTCAAATGGTTTCCCCCTAGAGATGGATGGTTGAAATTGAATACAGATGGATGTTCTAAAGGGAATCCAGGCCTCAGTGGTGGTGGTGGTGTTATCAGAAATCATCAAGGAAAGCTTATCAGTGCCTTCTCCTCTCCTTTGGGATACATGACTAATAATCTCTCAGAAGCTACAGCGTTACAAACTGGTTTGAAGTGGTGCATAGACAATGCTATCAGGAAAATCGAAGTGGAAAGTGATTCCCTTATGCTGATTAAATGGATTCAAAACTTTGCTTCTATGCCTTGGAATCTTCAGATGGTGGTGATGGATATCAGAACTAGTTTGGAAAGCTTTGAAGATTTCAAGATTCAACATTGTTTTCGTGAAGCAAATAAAGTAGCAGACACTCTTGCTAATACAGGACTCGAATGCAATCAGAATATCTGGTATACTGATTTCACACAGTTGCCGAGACAAGCTAAGGGGGAGTTCAACTTGGATAAACTCGGCCTCCCCTCTTTTCGGACTAAACAGATCAAAAACTCTTTTAGCATAGATAGACAACTACAAAGACTTTATCTTTTTGATGTCCCTTAGGGAAGTGTATAGTTTCTACTGGGGAGTTTGTGTATAAATTAGCATCTCCCCCTTTCGCTGATATTTTGTGAACTTAAGTGCTAACCTACTACCATGGATAGGTTCGAGGCTGTTCCACCTTCCGTAGGAAAAGGAGTATGGGGAAACCTTAACTCCTTTCTTTTGTATGAAGTTTCAATAAATATATGCAGGTCCATGCTCAATGAGCACAGATGGACAGATTTAAAAAAAAAAAGTATATATGAGAATCATTTTTCTTAAAAGGCTAAGCATGCATGGTATTCGCCTTAAAAGGCAATCATATATATACAAGTTATCTCTTTATCTCATGTTATGCTCTATTTCCCTTGTATGTTGTTATTTATGCCTTACATACTCAGTACATTGTTCGTACTGACGTCCTTTCTTTGTGGATGATGCGTTCATGCCCGCAGGTAGACAGAGAGGCAGTACTGATCCCTATGAGCTTTATCAGCGAAGATTCAGAAGCACTCCACTAGTCCGAAGTTGTACTCTATTGGTATACTTCTTTTATGTATATACATTCAGGGTATGGCGGGGTCCTGTCCCGTCACTATGATTTTCAATACTCCAGATAGAGGCTCGTAGACATATGTGGATAGTTGGAACTTCATGATCTCACTAATGTATATTTTGTATATCATTTTTGTAGCCTTGCGGGCTTGTACATATGTATATGTAGGGCGGAATTGATAACCATAGTGTAGATGAGTTTTATTTGAGAATTCATGTTTGTTCAGGTACGGACATTGTGAGTCAAATGTGTGGCCCACCGTGATAGGTTTGAGAGAAGCAGGTTAGGTGGTGCTCGGTAGGTTAGCTCCGGGTACCCGTCATGGCCCTTGGGCAGGGTCCTGACATACTGGACCCCACCACGTCCAAACTGAGATCCACCTCAATAACTCTGGGACCCACCTCTACTAACCTGAGATCCACCTCTAGAAACCTGAGAACCACCGCAGCCTGACTGAGCACCGCCCCTCTACGAAGCACCACCTCAACTACCAGACGATCTCAGAGTCCCCTGAGACCGATAATCCCGCTTGGATCGGGGACATCTCCTAGCAATATGCCAAAGCTCTCCACATGCAAAACAGCCAAGAGAGGGTCGAGGCTGATAAACTGAAGCTGAGGACCCGGCTGAAACAACCTTGTCTACTGGTCGAGAGAACGAGCTCTCAGGAGCTCTCTGTCTGAGTGGCTCACTGGAGGAAGCCTGCAAAGCTGAATGCACAAAGCGGCTGGAATATGGTTAATACAGCATAGAAGACTGACCGGCGCCCCTCGAACTAGAACCACCATAACTCCCAATCTGACGCTGCCTCTTCTCACCCACCCTCCAAATGCACTGGCCTTAGCGGCCTCAATCAAAGAATCATGCTCAACAACGGACTGGAAGGAAGCCCCCATAGCCTCCATTTGAAGGCAAGGAGTCTAAAGAGAACTAACTAGCCTACCATCAAGACGGAAGTATCGACGTCTCGTTAGCACAACCCATGGGGGACCCACGGAGTGTATGGACCTCACGTTTCGGCGATAACCTGGATACCGATACCTCACGATCCAACACAAACATCAGGATTCACTACCACACCACCACGATTTCGGAACAACCATCAGATATCGGTCCTTACGTCACTCTCATCCAACTGAGCCCAGCTTATCACAGTGTTTTCTCAAGTATCATCAATGTATCAACATTATATCATGAAGGATGAGAATGCATGCAATGTATGAGTTCAATATCAATGATCAGATCAATATCACAAGTACCAAGCATGGATACGCCAACAATATCATGAAAAGGCTACACAAGCCATATAGAACATTATCCGCGTATCAAATATCAACAAGTAAGATACTACAATATTATGATCAAGATATATCAATAGTATTCAATATCTACTATCATCAAGTGGTATCAAACCAACACCAATGGAACAAATCAAATCACAACACAACAGGGTGGCTAACCCCAATCACACAATAGGGCCAACCTAAGACAATATCCAACCCAACTTCATACCCGAAAGTTTACATGGTTTCTCCGATAATATCATCTAAATATATGCTTCGCTAAATGAAGTCTCACCATAGGGTAAACCGTAACCTACCTGGAAGGCCGAACAGCAATAACACCAACAATCACTCCTTAGCCTTTCCTTTCCTTTGAGCCTCGAGATCAAGGAAGTCTAAGCATATTCGAACCATGGAATTAGAGTCAAAGAGAACATCAAAATAAACCCTACTTTTATCAACACCCAAATCCTCAACCTATGGAATAGGGTTTATGAACTAGAAGGGTGAAATTAGGGATTTAAAGGTCCCAACATGAAATTAAACCTCTAGGTGATCAATTCCCATCATTCACAAGCTAGAATAATCACAATTCACTCTATTTCGGATTCTAGGAAAAATCCCAAATTTGGGTATAAACCTTGACTTCCAATTCCACAAGTTAGCCTCTAATTAGGAAGAAATTATGAAATAAAGGATTCTAATCATCAATTCAATGCTTAAAGAAGCCAACCCAACCAACAATTCATGATTTAGAAGCCTAGAAGGAAAATTCATTAAACCCACTTTTAATCTTCCATTACTTAATGAACTAACAAGGAAAAGAGATTCTAAGATGATTTAAGGGTAATGGAATAGCAAAGAGATTAGAAGGACTTACCACCAAGAATCTTCTCTAAGAATCCCCTAGAATGACTCCCAATAGCTCAATTTATTGAATAGTAATAAATGAGAGATTAAGGGCTTTTAATACACAATTAATAAAATAACAGGCCCGATACCGATACGGTGGCAGCAGGACCGCTGCGGTGGTCCCGCCCTAACTTCCTCTCAGACCTCCGAGATTATCGGGCTGCAATACACTTGGCCACTTTAGCATCCCATCCCACCGCTATGGTGGTGCCGCTGGGACGGTAATGGTGCTGCTGGGACGGTAATAGTGCCGCCATGGTGAACACCAGCACTAGAATTTCTCAAAATAAACACAATCTCAGTCTGAAATCCCGACTAATACCTGAGGCCATCTTCTCACAAATCACATACACAAACACACATAAAAACACGCTATGAACGCACTCGTGGCCTTAAAATTCCCAATGGAGGTCTCGTCGACCAAGTCAACCCCTGATACCTCAACTTTAACTTCCCGACCCAAATGTACCCGAGTGCATTAGAAATTGAACCAGATATGTGCACAAGTTCTAAATGATCATTCAGACCTCTTGAAATCGACGAATTTCTGAAAAAGATCTGTTTATCCAAAAGTCAACTTTGAGTCAACTCTTTTTTGCTTCAAGCCAATATTTCCCAAAGGTCACCCAAAATCAACCTCGAGCATCTTGGGAAGCGTAACAACTGTCACCTCGGGTCAAAAGTGCCGAAAAGACTATAACGACTAATCAGGTCGTTACAAAGTTACCAGAGGATTCGAAGGCTTCTCTGGCCTTGCGAACCAAGGCAGCTCAGTACTATGTTGTTGATGGCCTACTTCACCGTAGGTGTGTCATGACCCCAACTTACGAGTTGTGCGGGCACCTACCATATTACTAACTAGTAGGCAAACCCTTATCAATCAACCCAATATTCAACCAGTTTTATAAATAATAATTTCTTAATGATCACAATATTTAAAAGTAAATGCTTATACGGACTCTGTTATTGATATAAGAAGACTGAAAATTCCCCGGGATCCAGTCTAGACAGGTACAAGATCTTCTATTACACAAGGATAAACAAAAAGTAAATGACCCACCCTCTGCCTGGAATGAGATAAGCGAGACTGAAGGAAGATGCCTAGTAATCCACACGAAGAAACTTCAACTTAAACCTGCAACATACCTACACCCAAAAAGGATGTAGCAAGAGTAGTATTAGTACACCACATGTACTGTTAAGCATCATAGGTCGACTAAGATTAGTTCACACAACATAGTATAAAGTCAATAAGATAAGCAGATAAGTCAACGACCCTCAAGACTCCTAACATAGATTATTACAACAATAAGAACTTACCTATCTACTCCCAGTTATTCGCTCCTCTTATCCCCATAGTAATACTAGTTATCTGACTAGTCACTGAAGTCCTATTCCATGTTCCCTCAGGCTAATTAATTAAGTCTTATCTCCTCATTTACACTAACATCTAATTCGTAACTTTTAGATTTATAGCCTTTCTATGAATATTTCAATATACTTGAAAATAAATATGGAAATCAAATATACCTAGGGATAATTAACCTAACCAATGAAATACCCCTTTTTAACCACGACAAATATCTCCTCCTATTATTCCGTAACGCATATACATCAACAATAGTAGCACCCAGTACTCAATTTAATGCTCGTTGTTACCCTAGTTACTATTTTCATATAACTTTCTTTAAATTATGAATGCATCCATCTAAACTCCATGTCCGAAGACCTAATCATGCAATCTCTCATTAACTCTAAATGTGTATACGATTCACTAATCAAATTCTAACTCAAGTATACCGTAGCCTATCTAGATGACGAACAACTACTTGAATTTCCAGGAATTACTCAGCCTCCTAGCCCTTATCCGAATCCATGAGAGGTGATAGTTGTGAGTAAACATGTGGAGAATGATGGAAAAGCATCTTCTCTGGATGTCAAGGGTTTTTTTATTTTTGTGAAAACCTAATAGCAGCCTTTGAGGGTCTTTTATTAAAAAAGAGGGTGACATATAAAACTGAGTACGGAAAATGTGTCTACAAGCCCGTCAGCGGACGTAGCTTTCCCATAGTGGGAGCGCTCCGGCGGTCCTTTGGCCGCTATAGCGGGCTATCTCCTGCCTTGGACCCACAACTTTTAACTCTTTCGAAATAGATTTTCCCACTATTAATCCTTTAAACACCCCACGCTGCTTACTATTTAAGATCATAGACCTAGATTGGGCATGGATTTGTGAAGTATTAAATAACGATCGGGCGTGTCACGACCCGACTAGGGGCCGTGACGAGTACCCGATACTTGTACCGAGCACCCCTTATCTATCGTTTTACCTTTACTTCTCAGCGGGCCGTAGGAACTGTGCCATATATATTTTTTTTCTTAACATTAACATTAACATTAGCAGCATCATTATGAACATAGACTAGTAAACTTCGTTATCACTTTATACAACAACATTAAAATGCCAACACACCATATATCTAACTGTACTTGACTGACTGGGCATATCTGTCTACGAGCCTCTAGACATAGTACACTTATACATATAAAGGGTCGGGTACTGCCGTGCCCGAATATACATACACAAAATAGTACCGCGGAAGTGAGGCTCCGGAACAACTGGAGCACTGTAGAGTACCGCTGGTAGAGCTCCTAAGGATCAAGTCCACCTGTCTGCTGACCTGCGCGGCATGAAACGCAGCGTCCACAAGAAGGGACGTCAGTACGAATAGTGTACCGAGTATGTAAGGCATGGAAGACAATGCAAGCAATAATATAGAGTGCGATTAATAATATCATGGAGTCACAGGACATATAACGAGGCAAGAAAGTAACCTGTACATAGGAAGGCCCCTTTTTGGGCGGCTATCATGCATGGCTTGTCTTTCCCTTTTAAAAACGTTTCCCCTCCATGAACGTAGAAAATAGAACTTATATTATGTCGTATCTTGTCGTATCGTGTCCTATCGTATCCTATCGTGGCATATCGGGTCGTATCCTATCGTGGCATATCAGGTCGTATCCTATCGTGTCCTATCATGGCATATTATATCGTGTAATGTCATGTCTTACTACAGCATGTCGTGTCGTGTTATATCATGTCAATGTCATAGTATAGTGTGTCATAATGTATCATGCCATAGCGTAACTTGTCATATCATAGCATAGCTTATCATATCATAGCATAGCTTGTCGTAGTGTATCATATCATGGCATAGCGTATCATAGCGTATCATATCATAGCTTAGCTTTCCGTTGAAAATCTTTTCTTGTTCATATATATATAAAAATAGAACATGTCATATTGCCGAGGCGTCGGCAGCCGATCCATTTAGCCATAAATACACATCCCGCGTCCGGGACGATATCATGTCATGTAATGCCAACTGATCAGGTGGATATGCGTGTATAACGCTCTGCCCTTATTCCCATCTTCCCCGTATACATATGCATACATCATGTACATATATCAGCGTCTATAGCGCTCTGAATCTTTTATCATATACATATACTGGTATCATGTACGTATATCATAAACATATACATATTTCTATTAGAATGGTACAGTACTTATCGTTTGATAATCGGAACGAGGATCAAAAGTTTCCTTTGGATTCTACTCAAAAATAAGTCAAACAGAGCAATAGGGAAAATCCGGGAACAATGGGCCCATCTCGGGTCAAATGAGGCGGCGTACCAAATTTACGTACATTATATTTCATGACGTCACTTGTGAGGGTTTTAAGGTAGTCGGGTCATATTTATGCCAGTTCTAGATGTTTAGGAAGTTTCTCCAATATTTTACACAATTTCTAATTCAATTCTACTGAATGAAAACGGGGAAACTTTAAGTGCGGATTCCGGGAAATAGAGTTGTCCCCGAGGCTCGTACCCAACTTATTACGTTTAAGACATGCCATAGAAGGAAGGGTGAAGCCTTACATACCTTTTCCGCTTCATACACGTCTCCAAAATCAAGTTTCAAGTTCGCCAAAATCTACAATTTGGTCACAATTACCAAATGTTAATTGTAAGGCTTTAAGATTTCAATCTTAACCAATACTTGTCTACAAAAATTTGGGCAGCATCTCCCCTATAAATACACCATCCCCAAAATTCAACTTAGCCAATTTTTTTATCAACAACAATCCGGGAATTCAACCCGGCCAAACTATCAACACAATGACAACAACCATGACTACAAAACACAATATAACACAACTAGTCTTCTTTCCAACATAATGCAATAGCTTTCATTCCAACTTCACATTTCCAAAACCAATCTCAATGTTTTTACATTCATTACTAATCAAGATCATTACAATATAATTCGGAAGCATTTCATATCATTTCTACCAAATATTCACAAGATATACAAAATATACAAACTTTCCACCAAAACCATAATCCATCCAAAACTTCTAATCTTCAATCTACATATTCATAACATATTTCCATCTTCCAATTTCATCAACCATAATCATAATTTGCACCTTAATAATTTCATTTTCATAATTACATAAATCTACCATAAAATCACAAAACTTCTCATAACCACTTAAATCTTTCATGCCAATATGGACTATTATCCTTCCAAATTCACCAACTAACATAATAATTCACATTTAAAACTCCACTTCCATAATTACATAAAA
Source organism: Lycium barbarum (assembly GCF_019175385.1). Taxonomy (NCBI): domain Eukaryota; kingdom Viridiplantae; phylum Streptophyta; class Magnoliopsida; order Solanales; family Solanaceae; genus Lycium; species Lycium barbarum. The sequence continues at coordinate 44,580,122 of NC_083345.1, read as the reverse complement.
ACTTCATTAAAATCACATAATTTCCTATAACTATTTCCAATAATTTTCCATGCCAACTTGAACCATTTTCTTCCATTTCCAATATAAATTTCACCATAACCACAACTAGAATACAACATAAAATTCAACTCATATTATTTATACAACAATATACATATATGTCCACTTACATTTATGCACACCCACTTTGTAAACTTCCATATTTCCATAAATTCTACTCATTTCTACATACTACAACATAAACCAACCTTCATAACATAATAAAAAGGGATTAATTCTTACCTTTTTCTACAATCTTCTTCACTTGACCAAGTTGTCAACTTGAAGAAACAAGTGTTCTTTCTTCCAAAATAATTACACCAAGTTGTAAAGGACCCTTGAATTAGTAGAAATACCACAAGAAAATAATTTTTGGAGAAAGATTCAAAGGGACAAAATTTTAAGAGCATGGCCGTATGGCCCTTATGTTCTTGCTCTTGTTTCTTTGTTTTTCTCCTTCTCAATTTTTCTTGAAGATTCTATGGGATTTTTGGATAATTAAGTGGCATTTTATCCATTTATCACATGATTAATTCTACTTGGGCTTGGATCTTTTTTTTCCTTATTTTTCTAGCCATGGCCGGCCACACTATGGGTTGGGCCTTAATTTCATTCATTTTTTTTTTGGGCCAACTCGGTTGATCCCGAGTTGGGCCTAGCCCACTGACCTTTCGACCTTAAAACGTCCATATCTCCTTGCACCGACGTCACCTAAGAACCCACGACTTATGGTTGGAAAGCTAATTCAATTATCTACAACTTCTATTTCTTGGTATTTTTCCAAATTCCAAACTTATAATACCGTTTTTGCCCCTAAAAGTCAGATCACCCGAAAACGTTTTCTTAAAAATATTCGTTTGGAGGACTTCCACTTTGATTTGGCTCAAGGGTCCTTCTTGAGTTGTGTTTAACTTCACATATGTGATTCATATGACTTTTCAGATGTCCAAAAAAAATCTCGATGTGTGGGCCCCACCTCAACTTACAAATAATCCGACGTAAAAAAAATACAGGATATAACAGGGCGGGTCGTTAGACCAGATACCAATTAAACTATCATTCATCCCCGAACGGCATGGGGTGAGGTAATAATCACGCTCCTGGACCTTACACCACAGGAGGCAGGATTTCGAGTTATGATCACAAAAAGAAAAATTTCAACAAAGTTGGAAAAAGATGCAGCCCGCTACAGCGGTCAGACGACCACTATAGCGATACCACTGCTGCGGTGGATTTATCAGGAGCGAACGGTAGTTTAATTGGTACCAGACAATGTCAGAGTCCCCTGAGACCGATAATCTCCCCTGGATCGGGGACATCTCCTAGTAATATGCCCAAGCTCTCTATATGCAAAACAGCCCCGAGAGGGCGGAGGCTGATAAACTAAAGCTGACGACCTGGTTGAAACAACCCTGTCTACTGGATACAAATTAAACTACCATTCGTCCCCGGTAAATCCACCGCCCAGTCAAGCTGAGGGTTGTTTCAGCTGGGTCTTTAGCTTCAGTTTATCAGCCTTCGCCCTCTCAGGGCTGTTTTGCATGTAGAGAGCTTGGGCATATTTTTAGGATATTTCCCCGATCCAAGCAGGATTATTGATCTCAGAGGAATTTGACATTGTCCGGTGGTGAGGTGGTACTTCACAGAGGGGCGGTGCTCAATCAGGTCGCGGTAGTTCTCAGGTTTCTAGAGGTGGATCCCAGGTTGGTAGAGTAGGGTCCCAGAGTTCGAGAGGTGGATCTCAGTCTGGACGTGGTGGGGTCCAGTGTAACTCATTCCCTAGCAGACCCGAGGCAGAGGCCTCAAATGCTGTTATCTCAGGTACCGTTTCTGCCCGTCATAGAGCAGCATCCGTGTTATTTGATCCTATATCAGTTTATTTGTATGTGTCTACTTATTATGCTGTTGTTTGGGATTTGCCTTCTGATAACATATATATACATGTTCTTCTGTCTACTCCGGCTGGAGATTCTGTTGTCATTGATCGAGTTTATCGGTCATGTTTAGTTACTTTTATGGGGAATGACACTTGAGTAGATTTGATTATTCTTGACATGGTGGACTTTGATATTATATTGGGTATGACCTGGATTTCTCCTTACTATATGATCTTGGACTGTCACGTCACGACAGTCACCTTAGCCATGTCGGGCATCCCTAGACTTGAGTGGAGGGGTACTCCCAGCCCCACTACGTAGAAGATTATTTCCTTTCTTCAGGCGAAGAAATTAGTCATCAAGGGGTGTTTAGCTTATCTGGCTCATGTGCGTGACACTACTGTTGCATCTCCACCCCTTGAGTCCATTCCTATTGTGAGCGAGTTCGCGGAGGTATTTTTGACCAATTTGCCGAGCATGCCACTCGATCGCGACATTGACTTCTGTATTGATTTGGATCCGGGCACTCGCCCTATTTCTATTCCACTATATCGGATGGCACCGGCTGAGTTGAAGGAGCTTAAGAAGCAGTTGCAGGATTTATTGAGCAAAGGATTCATTAGATCGAGTGTCTCCCCTTGGGGTGCTCCTGTGTTGTTTGTGAAGAAGAAAGACGGATCCATGAGGATGTGCATTGATTATCGCCAGCTGAACAAGGTTACCATTCGGAACAAGTATCCTATGCCTCGTATTGACGATTTATTTGACCAGCTTCAAGGTGCTTCAGTGTTTTCGAATATTGACTTGTGTTCAGGCTACCACTAGTTGAGGATCAGGGCTGAGGATATTTCGAAGACAGCCTTTCGGATCAGATATGGTCATTAAGAGTTTCTGGTGATGTCATTTGGGCTTACCAATGCCCTGGTTGCATTTATGACTCTGATGAATGACATCTTTAGGCCATTCCTTGATTACTTTGTGATTGTGTTTATTGATGAAATCTTTATGTATTCCAAGAGTAGAGAGGAGCATGAAAGCTATCTTCGCACTGTTCTTAGGTTGTTGAAGAAGAATAGCTTGTTTGCAAAGTTTTAGAAGTGCAAGCTTTGGTTAGAGTATATGGCATCCTTGGGCCATGTGGTGTATAAGGATGACATTATGGTTGATCCATAGAAGACTGACACTATGAGATATTGGGCGAGGTCGACTACTGTGGCCGAGATCCATAGTTTTGTGGGTTTGGCTGGCTACTATCGCCGATTTGTGAACGGTTTTGCTTCTATTGCTTCGTCTTTGACTAGATTGACTTAGAAGGATGTTCCTTCAAGTGGTCCGATGATTGTGAGGAGAGCTTTTAAAAGCTCGAGACTCTTTTAACTTCAGCCCCGATTTCGGCATTACTTATGGAGGGTAGGATTTCACGGTCTATTGTGATGTTTCCCGTATGGGTTTGGGTACTGTGTTGATAAAAGAGGGTAGATAGCTTAGGCTTCCCGTCAGTTGAAGATCCATGAGAAGAATTACCCTATCCATGATTTAAATTTGTTGGTTGTAGTCTTTGCTTTGAAGATTTTAAGGCATTACTTGTATGGTGTCCATTGTTAGGTTTTTACCGATCACCGTAGCCTTCAGCATATGTTTACCCAGAGAGATCTTAATTCCAGGCAGTGCAGATGGATTGAGCTCCTAAAGGACTATGACATCTCTATTTTATATCACCCAGGGAAAGCCAATGTTATTGCTGATGTCTTGAGTTGCAAGGCAGTGAGTATGGAGAGTTTAGCTCGATTAATTATTTTTGAGCGCCCGTTGGCCATGGAGGTTCAGGCTTTGGCCAACAGTTTCGTTCGTCTTGATATTTCAGCCCCAGGTAGAGTTTTGGCCTGTGTTGAGGCGAGGTCTTCCTTATTAGATCAGATCAACACTCATCAGTTTGAGGATGCTCAGTTGAGCAAGATTCGAGATAGGGTTCTGAGGGGTGATACCAAAGAGTCCATGATTGATTCTGAGGGCATTTTGATAATTAAGAGGCACATGTGCATTCCCCATGTTGGTGATTTAATTCAGTTGATCTCGACTGAGGCTCATAGCTCTTGATATTTCATTCATCCAAGGGCGACTAAGACGTATGATGATTTGAGCAACACTATTGGTGGCATCGGATGAAGAGAGATTTAGCCGATTTCGTGGCTAAGTGTAGTAATTGTCAGCAAGTTAGGTATGAGCACCAGCGACCCGGTGTTGTACTTTAGAGGATGCCCATTCCCGAGTGGAAGTGAGAAAGAATTTCCATGGATTTTATTGTGGGTCTCTCGAAGACCTTGGGTAAGTTTGACTTGATTTGGGTGATAGCTGATCGGTTGACTAAGTCCGCTTGTTTCATTCCTGTTCGAATTTTCTATACCACAGAGAAGTTAGCCAAGTTATACATTCGGGATATTATGAGATTGTATGGGGTTCCTACTTCTATCATATCTGATTGGGGTACTATCTTCACTTCCCATTTGTAAAAGGCTTTTCATAAGGAGTTGGGTACCCGATTGGATCTTAGTACAGTTTTCCACCCCCAGACCGATGGGCAGTCCGACTAGACCATTCAGGTGCTCGGGTACATGTTGAGAGCTTGCGTTATTGATTTTAGTGGGCATTGGGATCAGCATTTGCCTTTGGTAGAGTTTGTGTACAACAACAATTATCACTCGAGCATCAACATGGCGCCTTTTGAGGCTTTGTATGGCAGGAAATATAGATCTTCAGTTGGCTGGTTTGATGCTTTTGAGGTTCGACCTTATGGTACGGATCTGTTGAGAGAGTCTCTTGAGAGAGTGAGGATGATTCAGGCCAAGCTTTTGGAAGCTCAGAGTCGACAGAAGATGTATGCGGATCGAAAGTTTCGAGATTTAGAGTTCGTTGTTGGTGACCAAGTTCTATTGAAGATTTCACCCATGAAGGGTGTTATAAGGTTTGGGAAGAAAGGAAAGTTCAGTCCAAGGTATACTGGGCCTTTTGAGATTCTTGACCGTGTGGGCAATGTTGCTTATGAGTTGGCCCTGCCACCAGGCTTGGCGGGAGTTCATCCGATTTTTCATGTGTCTATGCTGAAGAAGTACCATACTGAAGGTGCTTATATTATTTTTTGGGACTCAATATTTCTTGATGAGAATTTGATCTATAAGGAGGAGCCGATTGCAATTTTGGATAGGCATGTTTGAAAGTTGAGGTCCAAAGAGATTGCTTCTTTGAAGGTACAATGGAAGAATCGTCCTGTTGAGGAGGCTACTTGGGAGACTGAGTCTGATATGCGTAGCCGATATCCCTAGTTGTTCGCTGATTCAGGAACTTCTCCGCTCTTTCCCCTTCTTCACTCGAGGACGAGCGATAGTTCAGTTAGTATCTGATGTAACGACCCGATTGGTTGTTATAGTCTTTTTGGCACTTTTGACCAGTGAGGATCATTAGCACGCTTCTCGAGGTGTTGAGGTTAATTTTGGGTGACCTTTGGGAAAAATTGTCATGAAGTGAAAAAGAGTTGACTCAAAGTTGACTTTTGGATAAATAGATCCTTTTCAAAAATTCGTCGATTCCAAGAGGTCCGGATGGTCATTTAGAACTGGTGTGCATATCTGATTCGGTTACCAATGCCTAGAATTGAGGTATCGGGGATTGACTTGGTCAACGAGATCTCCGTTAGGAATTTTGAGGCCACGAGTGCGTCCGTAGTGTATTTTTGTATGTGTCTGTGTATGTGGTTTGTGAGCAGATGGCCTCGGGTATTAGTGGGATTTCGGATTAAGATTGTGTTTATTTCGGGAAATTATGGTGCTGGTGTTCTCCATGGCGGCACCATGACCGTCCCAGCGGCACCGACATAGCGGTGGGATGGGCCACTGAGGCGGCCAAGTGTGTTGCAGCCCGACCGTCTCGGCAGTCTGAGAGGCCGTCAGGGTAGGATCGCCGCAGGGGTCCCGCTGTCGCCATATTGGTATCGAGCCTGTTATTTCATTAGTTGTGTATTAAAAGCCCTTAGTCTCATTATTATTTCGAAAATTGAGCTATTGGAAGCAATTCTAGGGGATTCTTGGAGAAGATTCTTGGTGGTAAGTTCTTCTAATCTCTTTGCTATTCCATTACCCCTAATCATTTTAGAACCCCTTTTTCTTGTTAGTTTATTAAGTAATGCATGATTAAAAGTGGGTTTAATGAATTTTCCTTCTAGGCTTCTAAATCATGAATTATTGGTTGGTTTAGCCTTTTTAAGCATCGAATTGATGATTAGAATCCTTTATTTCATAATTTCTTCCTAATTGGAGGCTAACTTATGGAATTGGAAGTTAGGGTTTATACCCAAATTTGGGGGTTTTGCCTAGAATCCGAAATAGAGTGAATTGTTGATTATTCTAGGTTGCTAATGATGGGAATTGTTCACCTAGAGGTTTAATTTCATGTTAGGACCTTTAAATCCCTAATTTCACCCTTCTAGTTCATAAACCCTATTCCATGGGTTGGGAATTTAGGTCTTGATAGAAATAGGGTTTGTTTTGATGTTCTCATTAACTTTAGTTCGATGATTAGAATATGCTTAGACTTCCTTGATCTCGAGGGTCAAAGGAAAGGAAAGGCTAAGGAGTGATTGTTGTTCGACCTTCCAAGTAGGTGATGGTTTACCTTATCGCGAGACTTCATTTAGCGAAGCATATATTTAGATGATATTATTGGAGAAAGCATGTAAACCTTCGGTATGAAGTTGGGTTGGATATTGTCTTAGGTTAGGCCCAGTTGTGTGATTGGGGTTAGCCACCCCGTTGTGTTGTGATTTGATTTGTTCTATTATTTTTGGTTTGATGCCACTTGAGGATAGTAGATATTGGAGACTATTGATATATTTTGATCATAATATTGTAGTATCTTACTTGTTGACGTTTGATACGCGGATAGTGTTCTGTATGGCTTGTGTAGCCTTTTCATGATATTGTTGGCGTACCTATGCTTGGTACTTGTGATATTGATCTGATCATTGATGTTAAACTCTTACATTGCACGCATTCTCATCCTTCATGATATACTGTTGATACATTGATGATACTTGAGGAAACACAGTGATGAGCTAGGCTCAGTTGGATGAGAGTTACGTGAGGAACGATATCTGATAGTTGTTCCATAATCGTGGTTGTGTGGTAGCGAATCCCGATATTTATGTCGGGATCGTGAGGTAGCGGTATCCAGGTTGTCGCTGGACCGTGAGGTACATGGACTCCGCGGGTCCCCCATGGGTTGTGCTATCGAGACGTCGATACTTCCGTCCGGAGTACATGTGTACACAACATTGCATTGCATCCAACTTTCTTACATTATTGCATTGCTTTTCATTATGGCATTATGTTGATGATCCGGTGATATACTTGTGTATTTGGATTCGGATTGATTATATTGAGACTTGGCACACTTGGGATTGGATGTTGTAATCTAGGTGACGACGTGTACTTGGTTTCTAATTTGTGTTGATTTATACTTGTTGATTTACCTGTTTATCTTACTTTATTGTCTGGATTATGTTAGTTAAACTTAGTCGGCCTATGATACCTACTAGTACTGTGGTTTTGTACTGACCTGCACTTGTTGCATTCTTTTATGAATGCAGAATTCCAGGCGGGATCTACCTCCGTTTCTCGTGGCTAATAGTTGCTCCGAGAGTTGCTTAGAGTCTACAAGGTGAGCATGAGATGCCCGCCGCTTTGAGGATTCTTCTTTATATATGTCTTATGTTCTATTTTGAGACATATTGAGAATTGATGTATTACTGATATTCCAAACTTGTATATTCTAGTTAGATCCTCTTGTATGGAGTAGACCAGACTCTGGGGTGCATTCTCTTTATTTTTGCATACTTTCTATATATTATCGTCAGACTTACGTAATTTTATTTCTTCCGCTTATCTAATTAATTACTCGTGTTTTTACTATTGTTGGGTTGAGAGTTCGTCTACCGAGGTAGGAAAGGTAGGAGCCCGCGCGACTTAGCTTAAGTGGGTCATGACAAACTTCCCGTGATTGAGGTAGTCTAGGAATTTATTCCACCAGTCCCAACCAAGCTTGTGGAATTGACCTCATCATATCTTGATTGATCCAACGCTGATTGCAGGAGTTGGACTACAGATTCTGAATTCGGGTCCGTCGATTTCGTGGACAAGCCTAAGTTGGCCAATGCATCAGCTTCTACATTTTATTCTCTGGGGACGTGCACTACCGTCCATTCTTGAAACCGAGCAAGCAACCTTAGAACGTTCTACAGGTACTTTAGCATGCACTCCTCTTTGGCTTCAAACACTCCGTGAACTTGATTTGCCACCATCAGTGTCCCGTTTGGCCGTTACAGTACTTTTGACCTTGTTGACTTTTTCCCGAGCTTCTGTAGTTTATATAAGATTATAGGGGCAGGTGGTACAATTTCCGAGGTCAGTGAATATTAGATTGGTTTTTGTAATAATAAGCCTTAAAGCGAAAAATATTTGACCCAAAGTTGACTTTTGGGTAAATGGACCTTTTTTAGAAATCTGTCAATTCTGAGAGGTCGTAATGGTCATTTGTGACTTTTCAATATGTTGGCTTCCCAATACGTTAGAATGCGTTTTGGGAATTGGGTTGGAAAGTTGGTTTTAGGGTATTAGGGCTTGACTTGGTCAACAAGACCCCCGTTGGAAAATTCGAGGCCACGGGTGAGTTCGTAGCGCGCTTTTACGTATGTTTGCATGTTTATCTTGCATCTATGGGGCCTCGGGTGATAGTCAAATTTCGGGTTGAGAATGGTGAAAAGCATGTTCTAGTTACTAATGTCCGCCGCAGCGGCACTAGTACCTTAGTAACGGTATCGTCGTGATGATGGTCCTGCCGCTATAGCGGTGTAGAGTAAATCATGAGTGACTGTTGTAGCAGTCATGTCACTGCTACAGCGGTTCCGCCGTAGCGAACTGCAGACCTCTGTAGCGGTCGATAGGGACTTAAATGCCTTAAATCCTTTTTCAAACCCTGTCACTCTTTATTCATTACCCTCAGTTCTAGAGCTATTTTGGGAGCAAAATAAGAGATTCTAAGGAAATTCTTCATTAGGGTAAGTTCATCTAACCCTATTCTTCATTTATGGTTCATATTCCACCCTAGAAGCTCCCTAATTCATGCTAGAGTCTTCCAATAACATAAGGATTAAAGAGGATTCTTGGGGTTTCTCTCGTGAATGAACTTTTGATTATCAAATCTTAATTTGTTGATGGTATAAGCTTGTATTAGTATGGAATTTGTGGGTAAAAGATATATAAACATGATTACTTCCTTTTTAGTAACCAATTTATGAAACTGAGAGTTAAGGTTCATACCTAAAATTGGGGGTTTCTCTTTAAATACAAATTTAGCTTGATATTGAGTTGTTTCATAAATTGATTAGTAGGTTTTGATCCCTTAGACTTGAATTGCATGTTTCACTTTCCAATTTTCCGTTTTGCCCTTGTGGACCTGTTTCCCCAAATCCCATAGGCTTAAGTTGACCAAATTGAAATCCTAGCAATATGGGCACCGTTCTTTATGATTTCTAATCTAAATTACATTATAAATAAACCCTGAGCATTTGGAGGCATTGAGGAAGGGCAACGCGCTCGCGTGAATTGTTTGGGATTCCTGTTCAGCACTCCAGGTAGGTTATGACTTACCTTTTGGTTAGACTCCGGTTAGCGACTCGTATGTAGTGCTAGGAATTGTTGGAGACATCATGTGAACCTTCGGGCATAAAGTTTGGGATGGAATTTTTAGGACTGCTACTGTTGCGTGACTTGTGTGTTCGGGCTCGTGGCCCGTAGAATCCCTAAGTTATGCTTGGCTTTTCTTATGTGAATTGATGGTTTCTTTGTATTATGGGAGATGGGTTGGAAGGAACGGATTCATGTGATACTTGCACTATGATGGTTGTCCTTATATGAATTTATTGGAATCCATATGTTATTTATGATACTCTCATTGCATGGCATACTTTCTCAAATCCATGATATATTTGTCTTGATCTTGATATTAGGGAATAGTAATGACGAAAATAAGTATGATTCATACGACATTACTATATTTGTGTAGCCATCTCTATGTTGTGTGATACGGAGTGGTTAGCATTGATATTGGATGGAGGAGACATTCTAGGCTATGTGATACGGAATGACGGTACATGGACTTCGCGGTACCTCATGGGTCAGGACTGTCGCGAGGTGGACATTGCCCCCTCCAGAGCATATGTGTATCATTGCATTGCATTTCATATGCATTTACCTTATATGTTCTTAGTGTCATTTGGATTGATATTGATCTTCAGTGATATTTGAGTTATAAGGTGATTATTTAGTTATGTTTGGGTTTGTGAAATACTTGAGACATTGTTGGTAATTGATTATACTACTTGGACTTGATGACTAGTATCAGTCTGTGAGCATGATTATCTTTCCATTTCCTTGTTTGTATGTGCAATCTAGCTGTTGTCGGCCTATGATGCTTACTCAGTACCGTGTTTTATACTGATACTACCTTGTTGTAATTTTTTTATGAGTGCAGAGCTCGTTGTAGGTGAGATTTCCACACCTTGCGACTGATCCCGAGACCATGTTCCTAGAGTTATGAGGGTGAGCTATTGATGATCGATGCAACCCGAGACACTATCTTCTTTATTGTCCCATTTCTATTTTGAGACAATAAGCATTTCAGATGATGTATTGACTATTCAGACTTGTAGTAGTATTTAGTAGGTCTTGTACTGGTCAGACCAGAATTTTGGGATTTGTTTATCTTCTGCACTTAGTATTTATATATATTATGTCAGGTTTATCATATTATTCTTGGGTTTTTCATTCATTTATTCATTTATTTATTCACTAATGATTAGTTGCATAAGAGACGGGTTCGCCTACTGAGGTGAAAAATAGTAGGTGCCCGCACGTTCCCCAAGTTGGGGCGTAACAAGTACGGAGTCACATTTGCCTTAATAACTTCCGCACCGAGTCCCCAGGCTAGCTCAAGACCTGCAATCAAAGCTTCATACTCCGCTTCATTGTTAATTAGAGGCACGCTATTAATTGCTTGCCTCAAAACATCTCCTGTGGGAGTACAAAGTACCACACCTAGCCCCGTGCCTTTTACATTAGACTCCCCATTCGTGTAGAGTGTCCAAACTCCGGATGCAGCCCCTTGAACTAAAGAAGCTTCGTTCTAACTTTGGGGGACCCCACTCAGACAAAAATCAGCCACAAAGTCTGTCAAGACTTGGGACTTTATCGCAGTATGGGGCCTGTACTCAATATCAAACTCGCTTAATTGTTAATCAGTAATGGGAAGGCGTTCATTTCAATATCTATAAACGGTGACAATTGCTATTCAACCGCCCACTTTGCCAATCGCCCTGAAAGTTTGGGCTTGTGAAGCACGTTCCTTAAAGGGAAGATGGTTACAACGACAATCGAGTGACATAGGATATCTTCGATAGCCTTTATCTTCTTCGGGTTTATCTCAATTCCCCTTTGAGACACTAGAAAATCCAAGAATTTCCCGGACCCGACTCCGAACGCACACTTCTCAGGGTTCCGCTTCATCTTGTATTGTCTCAAGATATCAAATGTTTCCTGCAAATGACTAATGTGGTCCCCGGTATGGAGACTTTTAACTAACATATAATCTTTATAGACTTACATGGTTTTATCTATTTGCTGTTCAAACATTTTATTTACAAGCCTCTGATAAGTGGCTCCAGCATTCTTTAATCCGAAAGGCATTACGTTATAACAATATGTACTGAAATTAGTTATGAAGTAAGTTTTCTCTTGATCCTCCGGGTATAACCTTATCTGGTTATACCCGGAATAAGCATCGAGAAAGCTCATTACCTCATGTCCAGCTGTAGCATCGATCATCTGATCGATACTTGGCAGTGAAAATGAATTCTTCGGACATGCTTTATTTAGATCATTAAAGTATATGCACATCCTAAATTTATTACACTTTTTCGGCACCACAACTATGTTTACGAGCCAGTTCGGATATTTAACAAATGAGCTACCTCTTCTTTGACAAACCGGTTTCATACTTCAGCTATGGGATGCTTCTTTTGGCGCACCAGTGGGAAGTTGAGGTCCAGCCCAATCTTGTGGGTTGCTACGTCCAAGGGAATACCTGTCATATCCTCATAGGACCAAGCAAAGCAGTCATTGTTATCCCGTAAATAAATTAGTATTGTTTCCCTAAGCGCCGGGGGTAACCCGGTGCCATGTATACCTTTCGTTCTGCAAGATATGGATGTAATGCAATCTGCTCAAGCTCTTCAGCTGTGGATTTGGTAGCATCTGAATCGTCCGGTGGCTGGAAATACCTTGGGACCCCGTAAAAGTGATCTTCAACCTTCTTAGGCTTCACATCATTCTTGCTTTCTGCCAGTGCATGTTTATCGGCATCCGATACTGGAATTGGGTCCTGTAATTGCTATAGGATAGGTTTGTTTGGATTTTCCACTGCTACGGGCTCTTCTATGGCGAACATTTCCCTTGAAGCTGGCTATTCCCCCCGAATATGCTTGATCCCATTTGGGGAAGGAAATTTGAGCACCAAATGAAGCGTTAAGGAAACAACTTTCATATCATGGAGCCAGGGCCTCCCGAAAACAACATTGTACTGCATGTCGTAGCCAATCACATAGAACTTCGTTAATTTTGTGACCCCACCGGCTTCTACGGAAGATCAATCTCGCCCTTCGTGGTCTCACTAGATATATTGAACCCGGAAAGCATCCTTGTAGCTGGTATCATTTTCTCAAGAAGTCCCATTTCTTCCACTCATTCCAGTGGAGGATATTAGCAGAACTGCCCGAATCTATCACGACCCGTTTGACTTGACAATTACCAATGAGTAAAGTGATGACCAGAGCGTCATTGTGCGGTAAGGTGACGCCTATCGCGTCTTCATCGGAGAAAGTAATCACGTCCTCATCTAGAAGTTCCCGAGTTCTCTTTTGTCGTGTTACCGAAATCTAAATTTTTGTTGATGCAGTGAAGCTGGTTTTGGTGATCATATATCCGTTGAAAATCATATTGATAACATGAGGGGGAGCATTGACCACATCCTTCTCTTCGGTGAGATTGGCTCTTCCATAATTATTCCTCCCTCTTTCGCTCAGGTACTCCCGGAGATGCCCCCTCTCGAGCATGTTAGCTACCTCCTCCCGTAGGTGTCTATAATCAGTGGTGTTGTGACCGAATGTTCCATGGAACTCGCACCAAACCGTATGATCTCTCGTGCTAGGGTCAGATCGCAATGGCTTAGGAGGGCGTGATGATGGATGGGTTTTTAGCACATCCACCATTTGGGATTAGCTAATGGTGAAGCTATAATCCGCAAGTTTGAGGTACTCCGTCCTTTTCGGAGGAAGTCCGAACTGGTTGTTCTTAGGCTGCAGCCCCCGGCCATTATTCCCAGAGTTGTCTTTCTTGTTTTCGCCGGGTTTTTCCAACGATCGATAGTAGAACCCACCACTAGTAGTTTCTGGTGGCGGATAGGGTTGAAAGCGATTCTTTTAAGAGTTACAGTCTGGTCCAAAACCTCTGTCCACCTTTGCGAGGGGATCTGCAGAGGGAGCCCCCAGCAAGTCGGCTTCTACTACCGGTTATGTACGTCCTCCCACGTTATAGCTTGAAACTCCAGGAGGTATTCCTTGAGCCTTCGGGAAGCATCTGAACTTAAAGGGTTCAAACCCTTGGTAAAAGCCTCTGCTGCCCACTCGTCCGGTACGGCAAGTAGCAGCATGCATTCTTTCTAAAACCGGGTGACGAAATCCATGAGACACTCCGATTTTCCCTGAGCGATGCGAAAGTTATCTGCCTTTCTGGTTTTTACCTTCCTTGCACCGGCATGAGCTTTGATGAAAGTATCGGCCAGCATGCCAAACGACGTGATCGAATGTTCCGGAAGCTGGGTGTACCACGTTAACGACCCTCGGGCGAGAGTCTCGCTGAATTTTTTTGATCAGTACCGACTCGATATCTTTCTCTTTCAAATCATTTCCCTTGACCGCCATAGTGTAGGCCTTGATATGCTCCTGCGGGTATGTGGTCCCATCATATTTGTAATATCGGGCATTTTGAACCGCTTCAGGATCAATTCTAGAGTTGATTCTGGTGATACGCCTGCTGGCTGTACTTCTTGGAGTCAGGCCCTTCTATGATTGGGAGTGCCCTGGGAATTTGAGTAAGGCACCTTTGAAACTCTTTCGCATTCTTCTCCGCCTCCTTGGCGGTTCGGTTCATCTTTCCGCTGATCTCCCTCATGAACTGCTTGGCTTCGTCTTGGAAGGGATCGTCGGGCGCAGATTCACTTTCGAATGCGTCTCCATTCCTTCCCATAGTTTGCCTGCTTCTATTGGTGGCGTTCACATTGGCAGCAGTTGTAGGCGTGCCGGTGGGATCTGCGACCGTGTCCACTAGTACACCCATAAGTGGCTCAACGATTTGTTCCAATCGTTCCACTTCTACCATCGTCAAGTGATTTTTCCCCCTCTGAACCCGGATGGTTTTCGCCATAGGTTCGTCGGTAGGAACGTCGTCCGTTCCATTGTTGAGATAATGTTCTCCTTCTGTTGTTTCATTATCTATGTTCGGTGGTTGCAAGCCAGTTGTAAGGGGCTGTCCATCTGGCTGCAGTGGGATATGACCCTGTTGGTTTGCAACGTTTGTGTTGTCGCTAACTCCTGTCATACATCAAATGGATACTTAGGCAAACAAGAAACTTAAGAAAGATTAGTAAAACAAACAATGGTCACAGTGACAACCACAACTGTTCCGGCCCCACGGTGGGCGCCAAACTGTTTACCCGTAAAACAGTTCAGTTGAATTTATAGACGTGGTCAGGGACACGTAGATCAAAGTGACCAATAAGATTATGATTCTCGTAAGGAAAAGCCTGTGCAGCAGGTGACAATTCTGGACTTAGATTTCTCCGTTTCGGTCAGGCCGTGGCACCAGAGCTTAGTGTATGACAATAAAATTAAAGTTTAGACAAAGAATAAGTGTGAGAATTGAGTATATTAGCTTGTATCTCCTGTCTTTACAATGGTTGACAATACCTATTTATATTAAAAGCTAATGGCGCATATTCCATGTATTACGCCCTTGCCCATAATGAGCTTTAAATACATGGCAATAATGAGTAATGAAGACGGTCATTAAGCATAATCACACCGTATCCGTAACGCTTGAATTGACCCATAACAGAAGACCGTTATGTTCTTGACCGGGGTTATTCTAATGCCCCACCGGGCCTAGTGCTTTTTCCGATACCATGGTTATATTACCGATGGTAATAGTGCTGACTCACCTTATGACTTGTCCTTTGCGCCTCGTGTCTTAACCGCATTTTGCCCAATACATTAACAGTTTCATCTCACTGATAATTACTAGAGTTAAAACCAGAGATTAGTTGGTGTAGTTAAGGTTCCTAGAGGATTATTATGTGACTTGCCAGCAGGTTGACTCGTTCTGATAATTAAAGAACTGTCTTCCTGTCTTTTTCATTTATCAGACATGAGACTTTATCCAAATGCTCTAATTAATAAGGCAATTATTTGGATAAACTTGGAATCAGTCAGCCAGATGAGCGCACCGAAAACCTACTTGGACAAGTAAGGTTAGGAATTCGTTTTTTAACTTTTATCTTTTTTCTCTTGAGTAATCAGTTCCCTTCCTGGACCCATGATAGCCCGTTGTTACATAAAGTTTCATCTTTAATTCAAACAACTGATCCCACATATTTTCAAATGGAGCTCTTTCATCTAAACTTTTTTTCTATACCTTTTTTGTTTCAGGGGTATTTTAATCCACCCGTTCACTGATGCAGAATTGGCTCTATCTAATTGACTTTTCGCTATATTGTTTCTTTGATTTCCTTTTCTAGCATATGATATCTATCTCGAGAAACCTTTGAAATCCATTGTGATCCTTCTCCTCCTCGTCAATGGCGTGCCCAAAATTTTCAATGAGGAAGTTCAAAAAATAAAACTATAATGTTTGGGAGTTGAACTTGGAACCTAAGATAAATTTTGTACCCTTTTAATCACTGTGTCAACTTCTAATCTTATATTCATAGAATTCAAAATCTATATATGTACATAAAACATAAAAATTTATCTTATCTATACTATATAATTTTTTGCGAAGAGGTTAGGGTGAACACACTCACCCCCTCCTACATCCCCACCCCCACCCCCTCATCACACAAATTTAAATACTCTTCCTGTCTCATAATAAGTGTAACTTTAGTTAAAAATACGCATATTAAGAAATCAATAATGTAATGTGAAGTTTACCTAACTACCCCTATATAATAAAAATAGATTATTCTTGATTAGAGCATGCACAAATAGTAACTTTTTGACATTGGAAATCCAACAATACCAAGTTACTACGTGGTTTTTTCAATCATCATTTCATTTAAATGTTACTTTAACTTATTAGTTTTATCTAAGGGTATAATTGAAAAAAATTAGTCATTTTATATCTAGATTTTTTAAGATGATACTTATTAGGAGATAAAAAAAAATTGGCTAAGATAATAAAAAATTTGATTAAGGTGACACTTATTATAAAATGAGAAGAGTATCTATCATCATAAGAAACTTCAATAGTCAACGTATCAAGACTTATAGTTAGGTGACCCGATTTTGCTGTTGGAAAAATGTGACGTAAATTTAAAATTTTAATAAAATAATTGGGCTTTTATCATGATTCATGTACCAGGAAAGCTGTAGCTATTGCCTTGTTTCGTGTCTCGAGAAATTTCTCTTGATTTTCTTCCCCTTTTCCTTTTCATTTGCAAAGGCACATGGGTCATTTTGACAATAAGTGAACTTGCAATTGAATTTATACGAACACAATAATTAGTTTGTAATAATGGTTGTGTGCGGTCAACTTTAACGTACCTTGATATGATGATACCTGCTGTGTCTCACTAATAAATATATCAAATTAATTTGGTCTACCAAGATTTAAGTAGATAAAATGAAAGTAATTAGTGTCATCGTCTAAAATGAAAAAGCATACTTGGTAAATTTTGTAAAACCTCTTTCCTAATCTGAATTTTTATGTCTTCAAAAACTGTAAAGCTACATTTTCCCGCTTAGATGTCTTATTCTAATGCTGTTTTTTTACATCAAATGTGAATGCTAAGACTTTTTTGTACGTAAAAGTAAGTAAAAATCTATCAGAGGATGCTGTAGTACAAATTGAAAGCTAAATTCATGTTGACCAAGATCCACCGTCCGACTGAAATTTCTCGTGTTCCCATACAATTATTTGTTTAATAAAGTAACAATGGCTTCTTCTTCTTTTTTAAGGGAACATTCAACGGTCAATTTATAGACACTTGAAGGGAAGTTTCTTTGATAGCGATCTCATCCTCTTTATTACTTTTAAATGGAATTAACTTGTTTTTATCACTTATATGAACCAATATAAGCCAAGTTTCCTAGTGTTTTTTGACTTGTTAAATTGATAGTGTTTACATGTTTAAACCAGAGATAAATTTTGAAGTTCCTCTGATTCCCATTGTTGGGGATGGCTTTTGCTTCCCTTACCTTGTGAACTTAACTGTGAAGAAGAAAGTCCTTGGACTCTCACATATAGACATAGATGTGTTGGGTGATACTGGGAATTCTCTTCTACAAGGTGATGGAAAAGTTTGGCATCTAAGGAAGAAAAAGAGAATCATTACTGATCCTGCTGGTTTACCCCTCCTTACTCTGCGCGAAAAGGTATGAAAAAAAAAAATCGTCCCAATTTAGGTGTTTTACTTTCTTTTTTGGCATATTCCAAAAAGAGTGATTCTTTCTATATTTAGTAAATAAACAATTCAAATATCTTACTTGCAAGTTTAACACCACAAGATGCAACGTATTCTTTTGTGTAAAATGATTTAGCATTGAAGTATCTCAAAAATTGCAAATTATGAACTGAAAATAAGGTGATTTTTCAATGTTCGACAGACACTTTCATGGCGTAATACGTGGAAAGTTTATCGTGGGGAGAGTTCAGACAGAAATGATGTGCTCTACACAGTTAAAAGATCAAGCACAATTCAAATGAATATGCAACTTGATGTGTTCTTGGCTAGCAATGTCATTGGAGAGATCTGTGATTTCCATGTAAAGGGATCTTTCACCAATCAGTCTTTCAAAGTTTACAAAAGGGACACTTTAATCGCTGAGGTACTTTACTAGTAGTAATTATTAAGCTTCAATTCCCTGTTAGAGATTTTCTTTTTTTGGTGCTGAGGCTTATGCGTCAATTCTACAGAATAACTCTTGTTTTGCTTCAATTATGCAGGTGAAAGAGAGATTCAAACTTGGAAGCTTCTTCAAAGGAAGAGAAAATTTTGAATTAAGAGTTTATCCTGGTGTGGATTATGCATTTATCGTCTCAATATTGATAATATATTGATAGGAGTTTTATCTCCATACGCTATACAAATTGGCAGGTTTTTGTATCAAAATCCACATCTAGGACCTGGAAATATAGGAATTTTGCCTTTTTTAAGGATGTATATAGATCAGTTTTTTGCTACTTAATTTGGTAGAGTAATAAGTATATCCGGTTGTAAGTTCCTTCTTTTTCTTGATCATCTCTCATTCTCTTGTATTATTGTATATCAGTGATCATAGATTACTCCCAGTGCTTTAAGAGTAATGTGAAAATTCTTGACAAAGCTGGATATGTTGTTGGGAAGTGTAATATGGTTTATATGACCATATATATTACTGACATGAGAATTTGGCTGAATTTTGTGGTCACAGGGATATTATGGACACTAGTTATATATATCTATTGCACCACAATGCATCGAAACTCATCAACAAAAAAAAATATAAAAGCTTACAACACTGAAAATCGAAAATGTCAAATCGAGATGATACAAATTTAGAAACTGTTTCCAGTCATCTTGTAGATGTTGACAGCAATAGTAATAACGCTCGTTACAACAGCTAGAACAATCATGACCACTGCGATGATCTTGTCTTTTCTTGAAGATAAGCCATGGACATCTCTGCCAAATAAGAAATAAAATGTTCAGCATAAAAACAGAAAGAAATCATTCAGATTAGTAAAGGTTGAGGGGAATTAAGAAAGAGAGAGACCTTAGAGCAATTGCACCTGGGAATATGAAGGCAAGGCAAACATTTGAAGTTGATCCCATGAACTGGTAAATGTACCATACGGATGGTATAGCAATGGCTACTATATATGAGAAGGCTAACAAGATCAACGTAAGACACATGAATCTTTTGGTATCAGCTGCCAGTAATTCCTTCTTAGGGAATATGAGTTCGTCGATATTGGCTCTCAGTGAGAAATTTAAGAGGGGGAATACCAGCATTAGGTGAAGTGCATAGCTCAGACGAACGATATCATTTAGAATGGGGCTGATTGCTATAGCGCCAGTGGACGACTTGTCAAAATTTACAAGTATATCAGCTTCGATTGAATCTCCAAAGAGAAGGTACCCAAATATGCCAATTGAGAAATAGATGACTGAACAAATCACTAGTGAAATTTGGACAGCAATGGTCATAGCTCCCGGTTTCCCGAGCTCAATTCCAATAGGGTGAACTGCATTCAAGTTTTATGTAGCATATGTCAGTAAATTAAAAATCAAGACTACAAAACGATCAAGTATCTAATGGATGTAGCTTTTACCATTGAAGTGAAACGCAAAAGCTGTTACGATGACTGGGATGGCGGTGAAGAGATTAAAGAACGAAGAGGTACTATCCAACTCCGGTACCATTCTTGGCCTTACTATTTGCCCTTTTGCGATTGCAATGAACGCCATTACAGAACATATACCAACAAATACAACTGCTAGGATAATTGCTACTGCTGAACTGAACCATAATGATTCTGCACACATAAGCCATAGAAACACAAATAAAACTACTAGCGAATATTTTAACTTGTTTAAATAATACAAATCAAATAGCCCCAATAAATCTGGTAGAATTTCAAGAACAGAGGACAAAATGAACTGACCTACACGCCGGTACAGGACTAGAGGAAGCACAACGAACAACACAGTGAATAGGATCGTTAGATAACGAGAATTCCACCACTGAACCCCAAACCATTCTTGAAGAACGCCAAGGTGATCTCCTTTTCCAGAAAAGACGTCTCCTGATCATAGAAATTAACAAAAAGGAAATATTCGGACTAGTAGAATCAATCACTATTCAGCTATCAAGACTGTCTACTGTCGTCATGCATAAGATAGTTGTCGGATCAGAAGTCAGGAAATAATGTACTCCAGTGAAATATGTCGACCACGAACAATATTTAGTTGAATCTAGTACGTGTCAAATTACAATTCGCACTTCTACATTGCTTCCTTCTTTTCAGCTGGATATAGGAAAGAATAGATATTCTTCCTTTTCCTTTTACTTCCCAATTACAGTAGTTTTTTTTTTCTCCCCTTTCCAGAAGGTAAAGATAACTTTTGGACGGGCGGATCCAAGGCTTAGGTGTTTCCACGAACCAGTAGCTTTTGCTCATACTCTGCATTCGTACTAAAGATTTCATTAAAAACGTATTTGATTGTGAACTCAATTATCATTGTAAATTAATTGAGATTATTTTAAGAACCCATAAACTTCAAATTCTGGATTCGTCTCTGCTTTCGAATCATGTAAAGAGGCGTTACAAGAGAAGTCTAGTAAATTCTAACCTGAATTTAGATACAGAATCTCAATACAGCAAAGTTGTTTTCAGGTTATCGCACAAGTATGCAGATTCTTTCTGCACATAAACAGAGATCATATTTTTCATCTTTAAAAGATAAAAATTTCAAAAAAAATTCCCTTGAGCAAATCATTAAATAATCAATTAGTGGATTAATCAGAGTGAGAGAAGCCGTTACGTAAGTAGAATCTCAAAATAATTCAGCATAGCAAATTATTCACTCTTTTTTCACTAATTTGATCTTAACAAGTTTTGAATCTAGAAGTTGATGAAAAACCAAACTACTATTACTTGTTCTGTCCTGAAGTCTGAACATTGCAAATGAGAAGCATTAAACAAGAAACTAAAGAATTAAACATACCAATAATAATGAGGTACATGATCAAGCAACCAAGAGTCGTGATCATTACACAAATTTGTACTGCCAAAGAACCAATCTTTCCAAAGTGCTCTTTCATCAATCCAGCGTACGTCGTCGTCTCACCAGCATACGTGGCCCTCAACATGAAATTTACCGTTATGTCCACTAATAAAGCAATCAGAACAATCATCAAGAATGCAGGAATAACACCTAAGACCTTCAGTGTTGCTGGGATTGACATAATTCCTGCACCAATTATAGTGGTTGACACGTTGAACACCGCCCTCCATACCGTCCATTGGTTCACCCCAGTCGGAGAATTTTGTGGCGAAAGCAGTGGGACGTCGCTGCTGGTACCTGTCATGGACGGATCCATCCCGGAGATAATAGTTGTTGACTGAATATGCTGTCAAGAAAGCTCTTAATTAAATTGCTCGTGAGACTTCAGTTCGAGATTACTTAAGATGATTTGCTCTTAAAACAATAAACAAATCACGAAATTTGACAAATAATTAAGCTAGTCTATGGCTGGAGGTATTCAAACGTTACAAGGAAACAAATATGGTCTGACAAATGGACTCACTAATACTAGCAACTTATACAATGGAATTTGATGGTTCGGAGGCCTCCAAGAATATAGCAGCCTTTTGAATTGCGTTAGTCCAATAAGCAACACACAACATATGATTCATATGATGTGACTTCGGTCATATCACTTATTCTATACTTTTGACTCATGAACTACGAGAATTGAATTTTATATATATGCTTCTGTGGTTCTCTTTTTAGCTTTTGCACATCTCTTGGAATCAAAAGACACCTCTGGAACTAGCCATGTTCTCGAATAATAAAGAGCATGATTTAGTTTGACACGGATTTCTATTACTGACTAGATGGCGTATGCCAGTGCTATGCACATGCCTAATATTTCAAATTATAGTGTAGTTATATTTGAGTAGTGATAATATATATATTTTATATTGCTAATAAACATATATAAGTTTGCACTATTTA